>NC_092711.1:168533185-168668824 GCF_047496885.1 Scyliorhinus torazame
ATACCCATCTACGCTGGAAATTCATCGACGCATTCACACTGGGGAGAGGCCGTTCACCTGCTCTGTGTGTGGGAAGGGATTCACTTGCTTATCCCAGCTGCAGAGACACCAGCGAGCTCACACTGGGGAGATGCCATTCACCTGTTCTCAGTGTGGGAAGAGATTCAGTCATTCATCCACCCTGCGGGCACACCAGCGAATTCACACTGAGGAATGGCCGTTCACCTGCTCTCAGTGTGGGAAGGGATTCGCTCAGTTATCTAACCTCAATTCACACCAGCGAGTTCACACTGGGGAGAGGCCATTCACCTGCAATCAGTGTGGGAAGAGATTCACTGAGTTATCCAGCCTGAAGTCACACCAGCGAGTTCACACTGGGGAGAGGCCATTCACCTGCTCTGAGTGTGGGAAGGGATTTACTCAATTATCGACCCTGCAGACACACAAGCGAGTTCACACTGGGGAGAGGCCATTCACCTGCTTTCAGTGTGGGAAGGGATTCACTCATTTATCCAACCTGAAGTCACACTATCGAGTTCACACTGGGGAGAAGCCATTCACCTGCGCTCAGTGTGAGAAGGTATTTACTCATTTATCCAGCCTGAAGTCACACCAACAACTTCACACTGGTGAGAGGCCATTCACCTGCTCTGTGTGTGAAGATGTTCAAGGAGTTATCCAACCTATTGGTCCACCAGTGAGTTCACACCAGGGAGAGGCCATTCACCTACTCTGATAAGGGAAAGGCATTCAATGATCCATCCCGCCTACGGAGACATCAGTGAGTTCACACTGGGAAGAGGCCATTCACCTGCTTTCACATGAGGGAGAAAGGAATAGAAGGATATGCTGATGGGGGAGATGAAGAAGGGTGGGCAGAGCCTCATGTGGAGCATAAATACTGACAGATACCAATTGAGCCGACTGGCCTGACCCTGTGCTGTAGACTCAATGGAACAGAGACAAATGTATTTATTTTAGATCTACCTGTAGTGGGAGGAAAAACACCATAAAGTAAATGTCCTTCAGCAGCTTTTAAGAATATAGGACATACAGTGCAGAAGGAGGCCATTCGACCCATCGAGTCTGCACCGACCCACTTAAGCCCTCACATCCACCCTATCCCCATAACCCAATAACCCCTCCTAACCTTTTTTGGTCACTAAGGGCAATTTATCATGGCCAATCCACCTAACCGGCACATCTTTGGACTGTGGGAGGAAACCGGAGCACCCGGAGGAAACCGACACGCAGACACGGGGAGAACGTGCCGACTCCACACAGACAGTGACCCAGCAGGGAATTAAACTAGGGACCCTGGTGCTGTGAAGCCACAGTGCTAATCACTTGTACTTTGTGGATCATTTCAGTGGAAATGTGCTCTCCCAGGCTCAAAGAGCATCAGCCCACTGGAAGCAGTCGTGAGATTGGCCAGAATATACCCATTGTATAGAACCTTGGTTAGACCGCAGCTGGAGTACTGTGTGCAGTTTTACTCCCCTTACCTTAGAAAAGGTATTATTGCCACAGAGGGAGTGCAATAAAGGTTCACCAGACTTGTATCTAGCTTCCCCTTCAATGTATTCACGTTGTTTACCTCAACCACTCGCTGTGGTGGCGAGTTCCACATTCTCACCACTCGCTGGGTAAAGAGGTTTCTCAGCAAATCCCTATTGGATTATTGAACCCCTTTGTCATCTTAAAGACTTCCATCGGGTCACCCTTCAGTCTTCTCTTTTCTAGAGAAAAGCAGCCCCAGCCTTTCCTGTGGGTTAATGTTCTCAGTTCTGATATTATTCCTGGGCAGCACGGTACCACAGTGGTTAGCACTGCTGCCTCTCAGCACCAGCGACCCAGGAGGTTCAATTCCGGCCTTGGATAACTGTCCGTGTGAGTTTTCACTTTCTCCCTGTATCTGTGTGGCGGATGTGCAGGTTAGGTGGATTGGCCATGCTAAATTCCTCCTTAGCGTCCAAAGATGTTTAGGTTGACGGGTTATTGGGATGGGACAAGTGAGTGTGCTTGGGTGGTGTACTCTTTCAGCGGGCTGGTACATAATGTGAGGGGCTGAATGGCCTCCTGCACTATAGGGATTCTATAAATCTTAGTTGCACCTTCTCCAGTGCCTCTATTTCCTTTTTCCAAATGGAGATCACAAATGTTGACAGTGCTCCCAGTGTAGTCTAACCGTTGTCTAAACAAGTTGAACATAACCTCCCTGTTTTTCAATTCTATCCCTCTCGAATGGAACCCTCTGTATGGGCCCCACAGTTTAGGAAAGATGTGAAGTTCTCAGAGAGGGTGCAGAGGAGGTTTATGAGAATGTCACCAGGGATGAAGGACTTCAGTTAGTTGGAGAGACTGGAGCAGCTGAATTTGTTCTTTTTCAGACATAGTCATTAGTACCCAGAAGGAGGACATTCAGCCCATCGAATGATATGGGAAATAAAGTGTGAATGTGATTAAAGTAAGTTATATTCATGAAAGCTCTCTGTCTCTCTCACACACTTTTCCCCACCAGATCCATTGGCCTACACATCTGTTGTTTCATTCATGGGATGTGGGCATTGCTGGCTGGGCTGCATTTGTTGCCCGTCCCTAATTGCCCTTGAACTGAGTGGCTGCAGTTAAGAGGCAGCCACATTGCTGTGGGTCTGAAGTCACAAATAGGCCAGACCACGTCAGCATGGCAGATTTCCTTCTCCAAAGGACATCAGTGAACCAGATTTTTTTTCCAACCATCAACAATTCCTTCATGGTCATCAATGACTTTAATTCCAGATATAAATGAATGCAAAATTCACCATCTGCCGAACCTGGATCCCTATTGTATTCCCGTGGGTCCTTAGATTATTAGTCTAGCTATTGTTTTCCTAGATCTGTTTTGTGAGAGATGAATATAGATCACTATAGCCGATAATTCTGAGCTGTTTTCGAGTTGTTTCCTTGACATCCTGTACTTTCCCACTAATTTGCAGAAACAACAGCCTGACCAGCAGCAACTGTACTGTGTATAAACGTGTGTTATTGCAACTACTCCTTGAGATGCTTCGGTTCGCCGAAGCATTCCCTGCATGTTTGTAATAAAGATTCCCAAACTTTTACCAACTCTGGACTCCGAGTGACATTTGTCCCACAACAACTTGGTGTCAGGAACAGGATCCACTGACGGATCCTGATTTAACAGTAAGAATTCTTACAACACCAGAGTAAAGTCCAACGGTTTGGTTTGAATCGCAAAACAAACCTGTTGGACTTTAACCTGGTGTTGTAAGACTTCCTGCTGTGCCCACCACAGTCCAATGCCGGCATCTCCACATCATGGCTCTGATTAAAGGAAGGTCCCCGTGGACAGCAGACACTGGGGTGTTGTTTGTTTTATACCACCCGTGTTTAGTTCAGTCTGACTGACAACTGGGGCCTCCTCGGAACCTCAGGGATCTGTTTCTGGTCTGTTTCTGTGACATCCACTCGATGTAATTTCAATAACTGTAACATTTCAGACAGGAATTGTCGGTTTTACACCAAGGATATGTTTGGGGGCGATGCTGAAGTCCCCGTAACCGAGAGGGTTTTGTAGCTGCCAAAATATGAGGGGATAAAGCCGTAAGGGAGGTGAAAAAAAAAGAGTTAGGCAGTTGGACAGAGTTTGGCATGTGTTCCGAGGTCCCAGATAGGGGTCAGCCAGCATCATCACATCGATGGATCTGCACAGAAAAGCTCCAATCAGGCGGAACTTACAAGTCCATGGTGAGGTTAGTGTCTCGGGGATTTGAAGGACCCTTGGAAGATAAAGAGGTCAGAGTGGACTCCCCCACAGCAGGAAAGGTAATTTTGAAATTCCTTTGGTCCTCTTCACAACATTTTCTCGGGAATATAATTCAAGAAACATAAAAGCTGCGTTTGTGCTGGGGGTCACCTCCCGAGGGCAGTGTTTCTGCAACCTCCTAAGAAGGTGCCAGATGTAGAAGGAAGACTTTGGAAGTTAAATAAGTTTGTCTATTTTTTCAGAGTATATGGTACTTTTCATTTGGATCAGTTTTGTTCAAGTCGGGTTGTCTCCACCAGAAGGCAGAAGCTGCCGTGCTTTATTGGTAACATGGTAGGAAACTCTCGGGCATCTTTATGATGCATGTTGATGACTGTCTATGTGGTGGTACGAGTGAGTTCCAAAACAATGATACTGACAGGATCTGAACAACATTTAAGGTTGGAATCAGGCTTCTGGGACCTTTAAATAAATTGGATTGGAAAGCGAGCAGTGTGGGTCTGATGTGACTTTACATCAACAATTTCACAGAGACAGTATGAACCCTGTCACAGTCAATGGGGCTGGGGTCTCAGAGAAAGTGGAACATAGGAATTGGGCAGCAGTAGTCAATTCAGCCCTTCGACCCTGTTCTGCCATTCAATCAGATCTTGGCTGATCTCTTCCTGATCTAAAATCTACCTCCCCACATGTTGGCCATATCCCTTTAACCGTTTTTGAAATCAAAATATATCTCTCTTTCTTGAAAACATTTAATTACTGAATTTTGCAAATTCACCGCCGTCTGCAATAAGTAGTTCTTCCTCATCTCAGTTCTAAATCTACCGCCTCTCAACTTATATCCGTGACCTCTTGTTCCCCACAAGGGGGAACATTTGGTCTATGTTTACCTTATCAATCCCATTTAGTATTTTATACAACTCGATCAGATCCCTCTCATCCTTCTAAACTCCAGCAAGTATAAGCCCAAACTGTTTCCTCACGTCAAACCGTTCATCCCCGGAATCAATCTGGTGAACCTCCTCTGAACTGCCTACAATACCACCACATCCTCCCTCAAATAAGGAGGCCCAAACTGGACACAGTATTCCAGATGTGATCTCACCAACACCCAGACAATTACAACAACACTGCTCTACTTTTATACTCCAGTCCTTTTGCAATAAACGCTAACATTCCATTTGCCTTTTTAATTACATGCTGAACCTGCACTTTCTTGTTGAATACAATCTGATCACACAGAGGGGTGTCTGATAATAGTGAAAAATTACAGAGCTGCGCTTTGAGCCTGAGATCTCTTATGAAACTGTCAAGTGTTTCACATGCCTTTTGGACTCTTTTTCGGAATATATAGCACTCAAACATTTCATTAATCTGCAATTCACAGTGTCTGTTGAACTTTTCTGTGACTATTATATTTTTTCTTATCAACTTCACTCTTGAAGTGGAATGAGTTATACAATTCTAACGCTTGTGGTCCAACCATGGTTAAGCACAGCGCAATCTTTCACTGATCACTGCCCGCTTCGAGGTCTGAGGCTGAGAGGTACAATTTAAACTGTGGTTTGAAATTCCTCCAGTTTACATCTACTTTACCCAATGTTCTGAACTGCTTTGGAGCCTGCAAACCCTCCATGAAGCTTCGACTGGGCTCTTCTGTTCAAAATGACTGGCTTCCATGAGGGTGTTGCAATTAGTCTGGATGAGATTTTTTTTTGACCTTCGCAAGTATTTTGGTGGGGGGAGATTGTTTTCTTTTCCTCTCTAAATCTAACTATTCTATCTTAGGATCCACACCTGGTACCATGTGATGTTCTCTGTTGTGTACGTGGTGTTGAACAAAGAACATCAAGCTAAGTAAACAAACAAAGCTGATTTATTTACACTACATAAATAAGATACGAACAAGTTCCAAGGTAAAAGTTATTAAATGAAACAATATCTCTAACTACTGATCTCTCAACTATGCAACTAATCTCTCATGCCGAAACATCTTCTCCCAGAATCCCAGGAGTCACCTTATATTTATTTGACTGCTCCTTATCTCCATCTGGTGGTGAGAAGTATTAACATAAAATTGTTAACCCTTTGTCATCTTTACAATTTTCATATTGTTACAGATCCCTCTGCCCAGATGCATCTTGAATCTGCTTTCCATTTAAATAATAATTTGCCTTTATTATTTTTGGCCAAAATGGATAACCTCACACTTATCTACATTAAACTCCATTTGCCAAATTTTAGCCCAATCTCCTATCCTACCTATATCCATCTGTAAAATCTTTACCTCCTCTTCACTGCCTGCATTCGCACCACTTTTAGATGTTTCCAAAGCTGGGACTGAGCAGCTGCAAAGTCGAAGCCAATTGGATTGGCTGGGCACACAGACAAGGCCGGACACAAGTTTTGATGTCATCGAGCTGAGTTCTGTAATGAAACGTCCAAAGGTCGAGGACATTTAACGGTTGAACAAAACGTTAAAAAATACAAGATGGAGAAATGTGAGCTGAAATTTCCATCTTTGGGTGAGCTAAAGAGTATAAAATAGATTGTTTGCAGTGATGCCTCTCACTCGCATGAGACTGTCTCAGTGTCTGGACAGTGAGTGATGTTTAAAAATCAAACAACATTTTTCCTTCTAGATTCAAAGGTCGATGATATTCAGCTCCCATGAATCGTGTGACTCTGTCAGATCTTGATGTGATGTTTGGTGTGAAATTTCTGTCTGTAAATCCTCCCCTTCAACCCTGTAAAAGGAGTTTACAAAAGCCATCGCTGTTAGTGCAGGATACCCAAATGGAGTGCGAAATTCGATCCTGTTGTAAGATCTGGGTTTGGCTCCAATCTCAATTGTAACACTCAAATCAATTACATGTCAGAATGTGTTGCGATCGTTATCTAAATGGAACCTGCTGCTCCTGACTAGTTACAGACCATTCCGGGTACAAGAATGTTGTCACAGAATTCATTAAGTTGATTGTAATAAAATCACAATACTTAACATCGTCAGTGGATCAGTCTGTTTACTCTGGGTCACCAGCTCTCGAGTTCCGAGTGACTGTGGGCTGTCACTTGTTCTTTTTTCTAAAATACATTTAGAATACCCAATAAATTTTTCCAATGAAAAGCAATTTAGCGTGGCCAATCCACCTACCCTGCACATCTTTTGGGTTGTGGGGGTGAAACCCAGAGTGACCCAGAGCTGGGATTGAATCTGGGACTTTGGCACTGTGCTAACCACTGCGCCACCATGTTGCTGCTATCTCTTGTCCTGTTGACCGATGTCTAACTTCTTACTTCATGTTGTGTTGTGCACCGAGCTCCAGAGAATTGTAGCTCATTAACCTTTTCTAGAAACCAGCTCGATGCATGGTCGGTAGTATCCTGAACTTCAGATTGGCCCAAACAGCACATGATCAGTCGCTGATTGATTAAATGATGCAACATCAATGTCTGATTGGTCTCTGAAGGTTGTTGGTCACCTTGCTGATGTTGTTTCCCATTTACCCAGTCACCTTGCTGTTGTCACTTCCCATTAACTACTAAATAGTTACCCAGGACCTCAGTCACTTGTGGTAACATCCTTTTTTTATTGCTGTCTCTTGCTGTTTTATTACGTTTCTAGCTTTTGCACTAAGATAGCAAGGCAGCACAGGTAATTTGTGTGTCTACGTACTTGTAATAAGAGGATATGTGGTGTCAATTCCTCATGATTGATGTCCGTCAGGCTCATCGTCCTAATACATCTCAGATGTTATGTGTAACTTAGTGACTGCTGATGCCTGAAGCAAGTTACTTAACTACAAATAGCTGTAAGTACACGAGATACACAAACTTAAACTAACACAGCAACTACTACAGAACATAGAAAATAAATCCATAAAGGTGATTGGTGTACTAAAGTTCAAGTAGCAAGATACACATTACAAAACAGCATTATCTATTAATAAATGACGTGTTCATAAGAAATACAAATCACAGAAACTGCATAACGACAACATCATTACAGAAACATTACAAAACCCAAATTAATGCAGATAATCTGTGTATACTTTGAAGGAAAGTGATTATTTTGCTTTAAGTTAAAAAGCGAATACAGTTGACGACACATAATTTCTCCAGCATTGGCACGCACAATTAATCTACAAGAAACATCACATACAACAGAGATTCTCATTCTGCATTAGTCCTGTGGTAAAACCATAAAACGTAACCCTACTTTGGGCTAAGACAATATGGTACAAGTCACTTGTCAAGGAGGAGTGCACCTGAATACAGAAACTCACAGAGTGCGATACTGTATTGAGTGAATTGATTCATACACTTTGATTCTGTGATAACCGAACATAACTAAACCAAAACTATTAAAATGACTAAACAGTGACTTCCCTTGAATATTATGATCACTGTTACCCAGATGCTCCATCACCATGTTTATTGATGAATCCTGTCTCACTGCACACTGAGGTCTCGGATAGACTGCTTCCTGGTTGGCTCCAGAAGGAACAGCTCTAAGAAATTCTCCCCCAAAAACTTTATCAACCCAACATATTTTTGCCAATCTGATTATCCCAGTCTACTTTTTTTTTCTTTATAAATTTAGAGTACCCAATTCATTTTTTCCAATTAAGGGGCAATTTAGCGTGGCCAATCCACCTACCCTGCACATCTTTGGGTTGTGGGAGTGAAACCCACGCAAACACGGGGAGAATGTGCAAACTGCACACGGACAGTGACCCAGAGCTGGGATCGAACCTGAGACCTCGGCGCCATGAGGCAGCAGTGCTAACCACTGCGCCACCATTCAGCCCATCCCAATCTACTTTGATTAAAGCCACCCATGATTATTGTGGCACATTAATTACAAGCCTTATTTATCACTCCTTGTTCATTCTACCTGCAGTATAACTACTGTTAGGAGGCCCGTTAACTACTCCCAAAAAATACATCGTACATTTACTATTTGTTAGTTTGACTGAAATTGATTGCTCATCCTCATCTTTCAGGCTAAGGTGATCACTCAGTACTGACAAAATGTTATTCTTAATTGACAGGAGTGATCGCTTCAACTTTTCCTAGCTTCCTGCCATTCCGACAATACCCTTCAACATTTAGATTCCCGCCTTTGTCAACTTTTGACCAAGTCTCTGAAATGTCTATCAGGACGCACATTTATCTCTTTCCACACTGATAATTCATCCCTTTGTTACAAATGCTGCGCATATTTCCAGTCCATTTTCAGGAGTTCAACAATCCAACCAGGATATGATGAGAAACCTCTTTACCCAGCGAGTGGTGTCAATGTGGAACTCGATACCACAGAGAGTGGTTGAGGTGAACAGCATGAATACATTGAAGGGGAAGCTAGACACAAACATGCGGGAGAAAGGAATAGAAGGATATGCTGATGGGGGAGATGAAGAGGGCTGGGTGGAGGCTCATGTGGAGCATTAATACTGACAGAGACCAATTGAATCATCTGGCCTGGTCCTGCAGACTCAATGGCACAGAGACAAATGTATTTATTTTAGATCTACTTGTAGTGGGGGTAAACACTATTTACTATCCAGGATCAAAGAAATGTACTTCATCAGATTTTTAAAATAATAATAATCTTTATTGTCACAAGAAGGCTCATATAAACACTGCAATGAAGTTACTGTGAAAAGCCCCTAGTCGCCACATTCCGGCACCTGCTCGGGTACACCGAGGGAGAATTAAGAATGTCCAATTCATCTAACAAGCACATCTTTCGGGACTTGAGAGAGGAAACCGGAACATCCGGAGGAAACCCACGCAGACACCGGGAGAACATGCAGACTCCACACAGACAGTGACCCAAGCCAGGAATCGAACCTGGGACCCTGGAGCTGTGAAGCAACTGTGCTACACACTGTGCTAACGTGCTCCCCTTGTAGATCATTTCAGTGGAAATGTGCTCTCCCAGGCTCAAAAAGCATCAGCCCACTGGAAGGAAAGTCGTGAAACCGACCAGAATAAACCCATTGTATAGAACCTTGGTTAGACCCCAGCTGGAGGACTGTGTGCAGATTTACTCCCCTTACCTCAGGGAAGGTATTATTGCCACAGAGGGAGGGTAATAAAAGTTCACCAGACTTGTTCAGGGAATGGCGGGACTGTCCTATGAAGAGAGATTGGGGAAACTGGGCCTGTATTCTCTGGAGTTTCAAACTGAGAGGGGATTTCATTGAAACCTACAAAATACTTAAAGGAATAGACAGGGTGGGTGCAGGTGAGATGGTTCCCCTAGTTGGAGAATCTGGAACCGGGGGACACAGTTTCAAAATAAGGGGGAAGTCATTTAAGATCGGTCTCGGAGGAGACATTTCTTTACTCAGAGGGTTATGAATCTTTGGAATTCTCTACCCCAGAGGGCTGTGGAAGCTCAGTCATGGTGTGTTTAAAGCAGAGACTGACAGATTTCTAAATAACAATAACACAAAGGGATATGGGGATAGTGTGGGGGAAAAGGCATTGAAGTGGATGATCAGCCGTGGTTGTATTGAATGGTGGAGCAGGCTCAACGGGCTGAATGGCCAAGTCCTGCTCCTATGTTCCAAAATTACAAAGATAGGCAGGAATGTAAATTGTGAAGAGGACATAAGGAGGCTGCCAAGTAACATAGATCAGTTAAATGAGTGGGAAAATGTTAGTGGGAATGAATCCGAAAGAATCACTCGACACTCGGGTCTGCACCAATCGTCAGTTTATTGAGGTTACACCGGCAGGGAACGAGTCACAGAGCGATACAGATACATCTCCGCCGAACAAATAAAATCAGCGATCTTTATACCATTTCAAACAGTTACTCCGCCCATCTCGGCTGGACTCAATCCAATCATAGTGATTATAGATTACAGATATTGACCTTTAGAACCAATTAAATTGGATATTGGGCAGCAAGGACCTGTGTGATCATATCATGGACACTTGGGGGGGGGGGGGGGGGTGGAGAGTTACTCATGGTCTTATGACATCTTCCAGACCCCCTTATCAACCACCCCTGGGTCTTTTTCTTTCATTAAAAAAAATAAAATTAGAGTACCCACTTCTTTTTTCCAATTAAGGGGCAATTTAGTCTGGCCAATCCACCTACCCTGCACAACTTTGGGTTGTGGGGGTGAGACCCATACATACGGGGAGAATGTGCAAACTCCACACGGACAGTGACCCAAGGACGGGATCGAAGCTGGGACCTTGGTGCCGTGAGATAGCAGTGCTAACCACTGTGCCACATGGACAGATTTCTGATTTTCTCTCCTTGATTTAAGGTACTGGTCTGTGGTTCCCCATTTTCTCTCTCCCTCCTTAAATATTGGGGTTACATTTACCACCTTCCAATCTGCAGGAACCACTCCAGAATCTATAGAATTTAGAAAGATGACCACCAATGTATCCACTATCTCTACAGCCGCCTCTTTCAACACTCTGGGATGTAGAGCAGCAGCTTTTGGAGATTTATTAACTTTCAATACCATTCATTTCTCCAGTACTACTTTTTTACTAATACTAATATCTTTTAGTCCCTCGTGCTCACTAGTCCCTTAGTTCTCTCGTGTTTTGGGGACAATTTCTGTCTCCATGAAGACAGACACATTGTTTAGATTCTTTGCCATTTCCTTATTCCCCCTTGTAAACTCTCCTGTCTCTGCCTGGAATGGACCCACATTGGTCTTCGCTAATCTTTTTCTTTTCACATACTGATCGAGAATATTCATTGATTTTTATGTTTCTCGCCAGTTTGCTCTCACATTCTATTTTCTCTTTTATCAGTTTCTTGGTCCTTTGCTGAATTCTAAAACATGTTCCCAATCCTCAGGCTCACTACTATTTTGGCCACTTTATGAGTCTCTTCCATGGATCTAAACTTTCCTTGTTAGCCATGGTTGCACCACTTTTCCTGTTGACAGTTTTGTTCCTCAAAGCAATCTAATTTAATGTCAATAGGTAATAATTCCTGAAATGCTGGCGATTGCATATCTGCCATTGTATCTTTTATTGTCATTTCCTAGTCTACCATAGACAACATGCCCCTCAGCTTGACAGTTTTCTTCTGTGAGAAACACCCAGATAAAATAATCAAAAGAACCACGTGACCACCATTGTCCATCTCTATGGCAACAAGCATAATTTAGGGGGTTCCAAACAGAAATGTGATCTAAATATATTCTTACACCCTTTCACTCTGTGATCCTTGTGAAATTTGAAGCCAAGTATTTGCCACAAGGCTCAAGAGCATCAGCCCACTGGAGGCAAAGTTGTGAGACCGGCCAGTCCAGCAGAACGAAACCCTCCGACCCTCCCCATTGACCAACCTTGAACACAATGCAATCTGTGGTGTAATTGAGAACAGAAACAATAACAGCAGAATCCAACCCCTGTAATCAATTGTGAACTTGTTGGTGTCTCAGCAGGTGTGATGAAACATAGAATCCCTTCCCACATTGAGTGCAGGTGAACGGCCTCTCCCCAGTGTGAACTCGCTGGTGAGTCTGCAGGTTGGATGAATCACTGAATCCCTTCCCACACTGAGAGCAGATGAATGGCCTCGCCCCAGTGTGAACTTGCTGGTGTCTCAATAGGTGGGATGAATCACTGAATCCTTTCCCACACTAAGAGCAGGTGAACGGCTTCTCCCCAGTGTGAATTCGCCGGTGTTTCTGCAGGTTGGATAATTGAGTAAATCCCTTCCCACACTGAGAGCAGGTGAATGGCCTATCCCCAGTGTGAATTCGCTGGTGTCTCAATAGGTGGGATGAATCAGTGAATCCCTTCCCACACTGAGAGCAAGTAAATGGCTTTGCCCCAGTGTGAACCCGCTCGTGAATCTGCAGGTGAGATAACTGAGAGAATCCATTCCCACATTGAGAGCAGGTGAATGGTCTCTCCCCAGTGTGAACTCGCTGATGTTTCTGCAGAGTGGATGAACGACTGAATCCCTTCTCACAGTGAGAGCAGGTGAACAGTTTCTCTCCAGTGTGAACCCGCTGATGTGTCTTCAGGCTGGATCACTCAGTGAATCCCATCCCACACACAGAGCAGGTGAACAGCCTCTCCCCAGTGTGACTGCGTCGATGAGCTTCCAGCTCTGATGGGAATCTGTATCCCTTCCCACAGTCCCCACATTTCCACGGTTTTTCCATGTTTTGGGTCTCCTCGTGTCTCTCCAGGTTGGACAATCAGTTGAAGCCTCGTCCACACACAGAACACGTGTACGGTCTCTCCCCGCTGTGAATGGTGTGATGTTTCTCCAGGCTGTGTAACTGGTTAAAGCTCTTTCCACAGTCAGTGCTCTGGAACACTCTCACTCGGGTGTGTGTGTGTCTCCAGTCACACTGATGTTTAAAAGCTTTGAAGCTGACAGATCGGACAAACATTTCTCCTTCTAGATTTAAATTCTGATGAAATTCAGGTCTCAAGGAAGCGAATGACTCTGTCAGATTGAGACATACATTTGAGATTTCTGTCTGTAATTCCTCCTCTTCTAATATCCTGTAAAAACAATTTACAAAATACATCACTGTCAGTACAGGATAGAAATTCAGAACAGACAATTAAATTCCAGTTTTCTGCAACATTTCTCCTTTCTCATTCCCTAAAAGCTGTAAATCTCCATCCCACACACTCTCCCTCCATTCTCACTCTGCTGTATCTAATATTCACCCTCCCAATTCTCCTGAAGGTGCTGATTCAGGCTGATTGACAGATCCATGCTCACTGCTTCCTGTCCTGGGCATAGAGGTCATATCAAATAGGAGCTGCAGTCGGCCATTTGGGCCTGTTCAACCATTCAACGAGATCATTGGCCGATCTATCTCAGCACCATTTTCCCAAACTATCCCCCACATCCCTCGATATCTTTAATATCTAGAAACCTATCAATCTCTGTCTTGAAAATAATTGATGACGGAGGCTCCACGGTCTCTGGGGTAGAGAATTCCAAAGGTTCACCACATCCTCGAGTGAAGAAATCCCTCCTCATCTCAGCTTTCTCCTCATTTTCCTGCCTGTTCCCCATAACCCTCGACTCTCTCGTCAATCAGAAATCTGTCCCGGGGGGAGAGTATCCCGTAATACGGCCATGGGAGTAGCTGCTATTCCACAGGTTCTAGTGTCACTCGCCTATAATCCATCATTTATCCTGATTGCCCGGCACTCATCTACCTAATCCTTGAATTAATATTTGTTGTCATGTCCCTGGAACGTTTCGGGATTACGTTTGGTAAGATTATGCTGAAAAGCATCAAGGAATCCGTTGATAAAAGAGTGCAGGCGGATTCAGTGGGGGTGGAGCCACCTTTTCAACATGGGGCCTGACCCTCAGGAGGACCCTCGACCCCGCGCTCTCCGGGACTCTCTCGGAGGCGGTGAAAATGATGACTGCCGATATTCTCCGTGTTACTGACCAGAGGCTGAGTGTGCTGACTCAATAGCTGTGAGCTCATGAGGCCGAGCTGCAAAACACCATGAAGAGGCTCGATGATCCGGAGGAGAGAATCTTGAACGTTGAGCAAGATGCCTCCTCGGCATCTCCTCAATTCTTGGAAAACCGGCCGAGTGCTGTGGTGGACTCCTGGAAGACTTGGAGAACTGAGGGTCAGAGAAAGAACATCCGAGTCGTCGGCCTGCCGGAATAGGTGTAGAGGGTAAGGTTCCCGTTAGGTTCTGGATCCTGTCTTTGACGCCGAGGGATAGTTTCCAACCCAGACCTGTAATCATTCATTTCCACAACTTGAAAGATCACCAGTCGGTCCTGGAGACAGGTAAGGTGAGGTGGGACCTGGCTCCATGAGGGAGTGAGGATTTCCTTCTTCCAGGACTTTCCGGCAGCCACACAAACGAAGCATCGGGGCTTTCAGAAAGTATTTCCCAAGGTGCCACATCAAAGGTCACTGCACAACAAAGGAGCTCATGGTGTAGACTAGAGGCCAACATATAGAGGATTGGTTAGCTCACAGGAAGCAGAGAGTGGGTATAAATGGGTCATGTTTGGGTTGGTAAGATGTGACAAGTGGAATGTCACAAGGATCAGTGCTGGGCCCTCAACTATTTACAATCTATATTAATGAGTTGGATGGGGTTAAATTTGCTGATGACACAAAGAGGGATTGGAAATTAATTTGCCAAGTGCTCTTCAAGAGAATGCAAAGTGCAACAAATAGATTAAGTGAGTGGGAGCAAATTGACAGATGGAGTATAACTTGGGAAAATGTGAACGTGTCCACTTTGGCAGGAAGGATTAAATAAAACATTATTTAAATGGAGAGAGATTACAGAACTCTGAGGTACAGAGGGATCTGGGTGTCCTGGTACAGGAATCACAAGTTAGTTTGCCGTGTTACGACACCCTGGGATAGTGCGCGGTCAATTCCAGCCCCACGTGCCCCGGAGTCACAGCACAAGCGAATTAACCAATAATTCTTATAAAAATACCCTATGTCTTTGGCCCTTGGCTGCCCAATAATCAGTCACCATTGTTGCAAATGTAAATACGATTACTGTTTATTTATAACAAGAACAATAATAAAATATGCAGCAAACACAACTGATTAACTATAAGCCAATTCCTAATTCCCACTTTAACCTGCCCCCAGCCTCTATATATACACACACATAGACAGACAAACACAGAGGGGTGGAAAGGGATAAAATCAAAAGTGAAATAAATTATTTTTTTCAGATGATGGTTTTTAGTGCACTTTTCTTCACAGCAAACCTGCAGATTAAAGTCTTTAGTTTACAGCCTGTACTGATCTCTGTAGATTAATTTGTTCAGGTGCTCTGTAGTTTAGAAATGCAGTACTCACACTTTTCTGGAGAGGCACCTCATCTCTGTTCAAACTTTTCTTGCAGTTTGTGGTTTGTATTTGGGTCTCCATGGTTTCAGGAATACAGCACCCACAGGCTATCTGGGAAGAGAGATAGCACTCACAGCTGCCTTCTGGAGAGAGAGTTAGTCAGTTCTGCCTCGTGTTGCTAGAATCAAACTGCAAGCTTGGGACTCTGAAAAACATCCCAGTGTGATAGGATCCAATCACCACCTGTTACCTCGGAGCACAGCCTTTTGGGCCAATTCATTGGCCACCAGCGAATCAATCAAACCGAGTCCCAACCCCAATTCTTACACTGGTGCCTAAAGGTCTGCAGCTCCAGTTTAAACCAGCACAGACTCCTGGATTCTTCTGCTTGAATTAAAGATACAGGCTGCTTGCCTTAAAATGACTTGTCCATTAATCATCCATGGACCAAAAATGTAACGGCAAAAATAAAAGAAAGGGGAAATAAGGTTATGAAAAGGAAGGGCCCTTACAGCCGGTACAGCAAGTGATGAGGAAGGTGAATGGAATATTGTTGTTTATTGCAAAGGGACTGGAATATAAAAGTTGGGATGTTTTGCTGCAGTTGTACAGGGCCTTGGTGACGCCATGGGCTGGATTCTCCACTGGCGAGATTCTCTGTTGCGCCGGCAGCGCACCCACGCCCGGGGATTTCCAGACGACGAGCTGGCAACAATGGGAAACCCCATTGGTCACTGTTGGTGGGGGCGCCTCAGGATGGAGAATCCCGCCCCATATTTAGAGCACTGTGTACAGTTTGGGTCTCCTTATTCACAAATGAGATAATTGCATTAGAAGCAGTTCAGAGGAGGTTGACTCCCAGATTCTGGAATGAGGGGGTTATCCTCTGAGGAAAGGTTTGACAGGTTGGGCCTGTATCCATTGCAGTTGAGAAGAATGAGAGATGATCGTATTGAAGCACATGAGATCATGAGTGGAATTGACAGAGAGAATGCGGAGAGGATGTTCCCCCTTGTGGCAGAGACTAGAAATAGGGGAGACCCGGTTAAAATCTGAAATGTCCGAGCAGCCCCTCAGTTCAAGGGTAATAAATTCTGGTCCAGCGACTCCCACATCCTATTAAGAATTTACAAAACTCTCTCCACAAACCCTCACTCAATTTAACTCCATTATTGTCCAGTTCTGGCTCCGCCTGGGGTAACATCTACTCGATAATTTCTTCTTGTGCGGTGAGTTCTAGGTTACTGGTGCATAAGGATAGATGCTTCAAACAACAGATCAAACATGGATGTGAAAGATTTTCCAACTCCCTCTCTACCCCACGGCCAAATTGTGGACAGTTCTTACTCAGCATTATTTCTCCCAAGCCCTTCATTGTCCCATTATCACTTTAATTTCACTCCCTCTTTGCCCATGTCCAGTGTGTTTAATTCTATCCTGATTGTTTTAAAGTCAGTTTCTCTCTGGAGTGTGTGTCAATGTCTTGATGATGTCACAATGGTGTCTCAATCCCCTGGCCACATTAACCATTTCATCTCCTGCTGTGTCTCCAGTAGCTGTGTGTGTTTGGGACCCGGTCTTCAGTCCATTTCACCATGAATTTAGGCTTGTTATTTTTCACATGTAACAAATCACATCTGCACACCCACACCGGTATCCCAAAATCATGTCACATATTCTTAACTCTCAGATGCGCTGAAGATCAAAGTGAGTGTCTGTCTGTCTTATCTCCCCTGTTATGGTGCTGATATTTCATGTCGTGGCCGGGCTTTCAAATGTGGATTTCTTTAAAACAAAATTCATGGGCCAGGATGTAAATATTTCCAGGAGAAAGTGATCAATTTATTCATCCCATCTAAACATTCCAGACTTTAACTGGAACACAGGTGGAGACCAGATTGATATAGGTTTGCCTTTCAGTAGTCAATGGTCAGACGCCCTGTACCATTTGCCAAACTGGACTATTTGACGAACTGCGTGTTTTAATTAACATCCCTCTTTCCTCCAGTTGCTCTACTGTGGGTAAAATCGCTTCGGTTGAGGACGGGTTGATGGGTATTGTTTGGTACACGGTGGAACATTACCAGTGAATGATGCTGGTTCCATCTGTAATTGGCCACAATCATTCTTATCTTTTGCCACATTGGATGTTCATAAAGCTGATCTTTCCTGATGGTTCTGATTGACCATGTTACTTTCCCATTTTCAAAGCTTAAGGGAGAATTCAATTAGAATAAAATATCCAGACCCAGAATAGCCTGGTCCACTGGGCCTATCCAGACTGAAGATATCAGAGAGAGAGGGAGCGAGAGCGAGATGACTGGTGGTTTAATCTGAGGGTCACCACACCTCAGGCGAGGGGCAATGTTGAGAAGGTGGACCCTTCATGGATAACCTCAGCCAGTACGACAGTTGCACCCCAGCTATTGGAGTCACTCCGCATCATGAACCAGCCATCCAGCCAACTGAGCTAACTGACCCCCCCCCCCCCCCACACCCCCCGTAGATGAATAATAATGCCTTAAAATATTAGCTATTGCCTGTCTCCCACCATACCATTTAATGCAGTTTCCCAGTCTACCTCAGACAACTTGCCCCTCATACCCTGATTGGATGTTCACCCAGATAAATTAAACAAAAACATGGAACCACCAATGCCCATCTTCATGGTAATGTGGCAGGATTTAGAGGGATCCAAACAGAAATGCAAACTGAATATCTTCTCACTTCCAAACACCCCTTCACTCTGTGATCCTTGTGAAATTTGAACCAAGGTAGTCGCAACAAGGCTCAAAGAGCGTCAGCCCTCTGGAGGCAAAGCCATGGGACTGCCAAGTCGAGCAGAACAAAACCCTCCGACCCTCCCCAGTGACCAACTGACAGAATGAACAAAATGCAGTCCCGGATGTAACCGAGAGCAGAAACAATAACAGCAATAGCCCCTGTAATCACTTTGAACTTGTTGGTGTCTCGGCAGGTACAAGGAAACACCACATTCCCTCCCACATTGAGTGCAGGTGAATGCTCACTCCCCGGGGTGAACTCACTGGTCTGTCTGCAGGCGGGATGGAACACTAATTGCCTTCCCTTACTCAGAGAACGTGATTGCCTTCTCTCCACTATGAACCCGCAGATGTATCCGCAGGTTGGATGAATCACTGAATCCCTTCCCACACTGGGAGCAGGTGAATGGTCTTTCCCCAGTGTGAATTCGCTGGTGATTCTGTAGGCTGGATAACTGAGTGAATCGATTCCCACACTGAGAGCAGGTGAATGGCCTCTCCCCAGTATGAACTCGCTGGTGTGTCCGCAGGTTGGAGAACTGAGTGAATCCCTTCCCACACTGGGAGCAGATGAAAGGTCTCTCCCCAGAGTGAACTTGCTGGTGACTCTGCAGGTGGGATAACTGAGTGAAACCCTTCCCACACAGAGAGCAGGTGAACGGCCTCTCCCCAGCGTGAACTCGCTGATGTGTCCGCAAGTTGGATGATTTACTGAATCCCTTCCCACACTGGGAGCAGATGAACGGTCTCTCCCCAGAGTGAACTCGCTGGTGACTCTGCAGGTTGGATAACTGAGTGAATCCCTTCCTGCACAGAGAGCAGGTGAATGGCCTCTCCCCAGTGTGAACTCGCTGATGTGCCTGCAAATTGGGTAACTGAGTGAATCCTTTCCCACACTGAGAGCAGGTGAATGGCCACCCCCCAGTGTGAATTTGCTGGTGTGTCTTAAGGCTGGAGAACAGAGTGAATCCCTTCTCACACACAGGGCAGGTGAATGGCCTCTCCCCAGTATGAATTCGTCGATGAGTCTCCAGCTGAGATGGGAATCTGTATCCTTTCCCACAGTCCCCACATTTCCACGGTTTCTCCATGTTTTGGGTCTCCTCGTGTCTCTCCAGGTTGGACAATCAGTTGAAGCCTCGTCCACTCCACACAGAACACGTGTACGGTCTCTCCCCACTGTGAATGGTGTGATGTCTTTTTCAGGCTGTGTAACTGGTTAAAGCTCTTTCCACAGTCAGTGCTCTGGAACACTCTCACTCGGGTGTGTGTGTCTCGGTGCTTTTCCAGTCACACTGATGTTTAACATCTTTTCATGCCGACAGATTGGGCAAACATTTCTCCTTCTAGATTCAAGGGCCGATGATATTCAGGTCCCAAGGTGACTCTGTAAGACCAAGATGTGACAATTGAGATTTCTGTCTGTAATTCCTCCTCTTGCAATATCTGTAAAAGGAGTTGACAAAAGTCAACACTCAGTACAGGATAGAAATTCAGAACAGAGAATTCTAGTTTCTATGGAACATTCCTACCTCTCATTCCCCAATACCTGTCTCCAATACCTATTCCCCAGACCTACTCTCCAGGGAGCGGATTCGGAGGGATGGAGTTTCGGAGCTGTGAGGACAAAAACCTTACCTCAGGGATTCACTGCCGAGTCTCCAGGGAGTGGACTCGGAGGGGCAGGGTATCGGAGCAGTGACTGTAGGAAGGATGAGCTGGCTAACCACTGCACCCTGGTACAGGAGGCCATCCAAGAGGGGGGAAGAAGTGGTAGTTGTCGGGGATTCTATAATTACGGGAACTGAGAACATCCTTTGGAAGCAGGACCGAGAGTCCCACATGGTATGTTGCCTGCCCGGTGCCAGGGTGAGGGGCATCTCTAACCGGCTTGAAAGGATATTGGAGAGGGAGGGGAGGATCCAGTTGTTGGGGTCCACGTTGGGACAAACAACATCAGCAAGACTCGGAAAGAGGACCTGTTTGGGGAATATCAGGAACTAGGAACAAAATTAAAGAACAGGTCCTCAAGGCTTATAATCTCTGGATTATTTGCCGAGCCACGTGTAATTTGGTGTAGGAATGAGGAAAATTAGGGAAGTAAAGACGTGGCTAAAGGAGTGGTGCGGGAACGAGGGGTTCCATTTCATGGAGCACTGGCATCAGTATTGGGACAGGAGGGATCTGTACCGTTGGGACGGTCTCCACCTGAACCGATCTGGAACCAGTGTCCACGTGGAAAGGATAAATAGGGAGGTCAGAACGACTTTAAACTAATAAATGGAGGGGGAGGGGAAGGCCTCAGGAGAACTCAATACAGTTCCAAAAACAAGTATCAGGACGGTCTGGACTGGGTACAAAATATACCGGTTATAAAGTTTACAGGAGGGACAGAGAATATGGCAGAGGGGGTGAAGTAGCCTTACTGATTAGAAATACTATCACCTTAATGGTGAAGGAGGATAATGAGGGGGAAGTATCCAGCGGAGACCATGGGCTGGATTCTCCGTCGTCGGGATCCTCTGCTTCACCAGCAGTGCACTCACGCCCGCGGACTTCCCGACGACATGGGGGTGCCCACAATGGGAAACCCCATTGGCCGACGGGATGGAGAATCCCGCCCCATATGGGTGGAACTGAGGAACAAAAAAATCTAAAACTGTAATGGGTGTTGTGTATCGACCCCCTGGTGGCAGTTCTGAGGCGCTAGATTGTATAAAGGCAGAAATTAGGCAAGTGTGTAGCAAAGGCAGAGTAGTATTAATGGGGGATTATAACTGACACAGATTGGGAGAGGCAGACAAGCAACTGTCAGAAAGGGAGTGAATTTCTGGAATGTGTCCGAGATAGTTTCCTGCTGCAATATGTTCCAGATGTAACAAGGCGACAGGCAATATTAGATTTAATTATGAGTAATGAGCCCAATTTAATGAGTAGCCTAACTGTGCATGAACATTTATCAAATAGTGATCACAACATGATTGAATTCAGTGTAGTGTTTTAAAGTGAAAAGCAAGTTACAGACAGTAGAGTTTTAGGCTTGGGTAAGGCTGACGTTAACGGGATGAGACAGAGACTGTCCTCGGTAAACTGGGGAGATCTGTTAATGGGTCAAACAACTGAAGATCAGTGGAGAATGTTTAAAGAAACATTTAACAATATACAGAGCAAGTATATACCCCTGAGAGGAAAAGTTTCCACTTCACAAAAAGAAAACAGCCACGGACAAATAAAGAGATTAGGGACAGCTTAAAACTAAAAGAAAGGGCGCACAAATGTACAAGACATAGTACAGATCCGGGTGAATGGGATAGGTACAAGGACCAGCAAAGGGTCATAAAGCAGCTTGTAAGCGCAACTAAAAGGGATTATGAAAGGAAACTTGCAAGCGACATCAATATCAATGAGAAGAAATGTTTAGTTATGTAACGGGAAAGCGGGTGGTGAAGAGCAATGTAGGCCCAGTAAAAGCTGGAAATGGAGATATTGTCAGTGATAATGGGGGAATGGCAGACACGTTGAACAATTACTTTGCCTCAGTATTTACAGTTGAAAAGGAGGATAACTTGCCAGAAGTCCCCAAAAAATTAATAGTCGATAGAGGACAGGTACTTAATACAATTAACATAACTATACCATCACTAACTAGGAAACTAATGGAACTAAAGAGTGACAAATCCCCAGGACCTGACGGTTTCCATCCGAGGGTGTTAAAGGAAGTCGGGGAGCACATTGTAGATGCCCCAACGATAATCGTCCAGAGTTCCCTAGATTCAGGAGTAGTCCCTCTGGATTGGAGAATTGCACTTTTTGAAGTGCGGATACACCAGCGAGTTCACACTGGGGAGAGGCCATTCACCTGCTCTTAGTGTGGGAAGGGATTCATTTTTTAAGATGGGTGAAAGGGGAAAAACAGGGAATTACAGACCACGAACCGAACACGGCATGGTAGCACAATGGTTAGCACTGTTGCTACACAGCACCAGGGACCCAGGTTCGATTCCCGGCTTAGGTCACTGTCTGTGTGGAGTCTGCACGTTCTCCCTGTGTCTGCGTAGGTTTTATCTTGGTCCTCCCACAAGTCCCAAAAGACGTCCTTATAGGTGAATCGGACAGTCTGTCTTCTCCCTCAGTGTTAATGTAAGCCTACTTGTGACACTAATAAAGATTATTATGAAAATCTATGATGGGGAAACTGCTGCAGTGTATAATTAGGGATGGGGTAACTGAACACTTTTAAAAACTTTGTTCGATCAGGGACAGCTTATTTTACTGAATTTTTTGAGGAGGTGACTAGGGTAGAGGACAGGGGAATGTTTATGGATGTCATTTATACGGACTCCCAGAAGGCATTTGATAAAGTCCCACACAAGAGACTGTTGGCTAAGGTGGAAGCCCTTGGAGTTGAGGGCAAATTATTGACACGGTTAGGAAATTGGTTGAGTGGCAGGAGAGTGCAGGGATATGGGTATTTAATACGGGACAATGAAGAGTATAACACCGAGTTGTAGAGAAAACAAAACTTATTTTATTTAACATTAACTATATACACAGCTCCAGTTGCTGAGTTAGGAGAGATTACTCAAATTTGACCTGTTGCACTTTTCAGGATTAAATTCAATTTGCCACTGTTCTGCCATCTAACCAGCCCGTCCATATTATCCTGTAATCTGAGGCGTTCCTCACCATTTCCCACACCCCCAATTTTTGTGTCATCTGCTAACTTATCAGATCTCCAACATTCACATCCAGATCTTGATGTACGCTCCGAACAACATGGACCCCAACACCGATCGCAGTGGAACACCACTGGACACAGGCTTCCAGTCACAAAGACAATCTTTGACCATCACCCTCTGCCTGCTGCCAGGAAGCCAATTTTGGTATCAATTTGCCCTGGATCCCATCTTGACCAGTCCCCCATGTCAGACCTGGTCACAAACCTTACTGAAGTCGATATGGGCTACATGTGGGCGGCACAGTGGGTAGCACTGTTGCTCCATAGTTCCATGATTCCAGGTTCGATTCCCGACTTGGGTCACTGTCTGTGTGGAGTCTGCACGTTCTCTCCGTGTCTGTGTGGGTTTCTTCCGGGTGCTCTGGGTTCCTCCCACAAGTCCTGAAAGACGTGCTTCTTAGGTGAATTGGACATTCTGAATTCTCCCTCCATGTACATACAGGGGCTGGCTGATCACAGGGCTAAAGAGCTGACTTTTAAAGCAGACCAAGGAAGGCCAGCAGCACGGTTCAATTCCCGTACCAGCCTCCCCGAACAGGCGCCGGATTGTGGCGACCAGGGGCTTTTCACAGTAACTTCATTTGAAGCCTACTTGTGACAATAAGCGATTTTCATTTTCATGTACCCAAACAGGCACCGGAATGCGGCGACTGGGGGATTTTCACAGTAACTTCATTGCAGTGTTAATGTAAGCCTACTTGTGACAAAAGATATTATTATCAACTGCACTCCCCTCAACTACACACCTAGTCACCTCCTCGGAAAATGCAAATGAAATAGAATCCACAGAATCCTTCTGCACCGACCCTCCGATAGAGCATGCTACCCAGGTCCACTCCCCCTCTCTATCCCCTTTAACCCACCTACCTTTTGGACACTAAGAGGCAATTGTTCATGGCCAATCCACCTATCCTGCACATCG
The DNA here is from genome assembly GCF_047496885.1 of Scyliorhinus torazame. Classification (NCBI taxonomy): domain Eukaryota; kingdom Metazoa; phylum Chordata; class Chondrichthyes; order Carcharhiniformes; family Scyliorhinidae; genus Scyliorhinus; species Scyliorhinus torazame. The sequence continues at coordinate 168,557,217 of NC_092711.1, forward strand.
TTGGACTGTGGGAGGAAACTGGAGCACCCGGAGGAAACCCACGCAGACACGGGGAGAACGAGCAAACACCACACAATGTAGACCATAGATCTCTTCCTTTCCAACCCTCCACCGTCTTCCTTCAAACCAACTTTCTCCTTCTCATTTCCTGCTTTCAGAGACTCAAAACTTAAGAATCAGAGAGTTTTACAGCACAGAAAGATGCCCTTCGGCCCATCGTGAAAATGCTGCCTGTTCAGCCACAGCAGGTCAAAGATGAAAAGAGAGTGCAACAGCTTAGCACTTCATGAAGACACATAGCCATTTGATCTGTCCCTCTCTGCCACCAGCTCAGATATGACACTGCACAAACTTAGCAGCCACGATAGAGTTGGGATCAGCTGTGGTGAAACACTGGAACTGGATCCAGGTCAGGGTGAAATATAGTTTGCTTGCCAGTTCATTGGATGGTGAGGTCAGAGATGGGTTCTGCTATGGGTGGACTCAGATGAGGATTTTAAAGGCACGGATGAGGGTGAACATTGAGATGCTGAGTGGATTGGCAGGCTTGTCAGACAGTCAGTCCCTTCACTGTCAAGCAGCATGTAGAGGTCTGACTCCAAGTCTCCAATTTGGCAGAGGACATTGTGCAGAACGTGCCCTGTCCACAGCCTCTGCTCCATCTCCTTGTTCTGGTGCAGAACCAGAGGCACTGCTATTGCTGCTCAGAAACCTGTTACAGCCTTTGTTTGGGTCGGTCTTTATAAGACATAATCTCCCTTTGACAAAGCCATGCTGACTATCCTTGATTAATTCTTGCCTCAGCAACAGAGATTAATTCTGTCCCTCAGAATATTTATTTCCTGACCACTCATAAGAACATAAGAATTAGGAACAGGAGTAGGCCATCTGGCCCCTCGAGCCTGCTCCGCCATTTAATGAGATCACGGCTGATCTTTGTGGACTCAGCTCCACTCTCTGGCCCGTACACCATATCCCCGAATCCCTTTATTCTTTAGAAAGGCACCTATCTTTTTCTTAAAAACGTTTAAAGAAGGAGCTCAACTGCTTCACTGGGCAAGGAATTCCAGAGATTCACAACCCTTTGGGTGAAGAAGTTCCTCCTACACTCCGTCCTAAATCTACCTCCCCTTATTTTGAGGCTATGCCCCCTAGTTCTGCTTTCCCCGACCAGTGGAAACAACCTGCCCGCATCTATCCTATCTATTCCCTTCATAATTTTATATGTCTCAATAAGATCCCCCCGCATCCTTCTAAATTCCAATGAGTACAGTCCCAGTCTACTCAACCTCTCGTCATAATCTTATCCCCTCAACTCTGGGATCAACCTAGTGAATCTCCTCTGCACTCCCTCCAGTGCCAATATGTCCTTTCTCAGGTAAGGAGACCAAAACTAACACAATACTCCAGATGTGGCCTCACCAACACCCTATACAATTGCAGCATAACCTCACTAGTCTTGAACTCCATCCCTCTAGCAATGAAAGACAAAACTCGATTAGCCTTCTTAATCACCTGTTGCACCTGCACACCAACTTTTTGTGACTCGTGCACCAGCACACCCAGGTCCCTCTGCACAGCAGCATGTTTTAACATCTTACCATTTAAATAATAATCCATTCTGCTGTTATCCCTCCCAAAATGGATAGCCTCACACTTGGCAACATTGAATTTGATCTGCCAGACCCTAGCCCATTCACCTAACCTATCCAAATCCTTCTGCAGACTTCAGGTATCCTCTGCACTTTTTGCTTTACCACTCATCTTAGTGTCGTCTGCAAACTTTGACACATTGCACTTGGTCCCCAACTCCAAATCGTCTATGTAAATTGTGAACAACTGCAGGCCCAACACTGATCCTTGAGGGACCCCACTAGTTACAGGTTGCCAACCAGAGAAACACCCATATCCCCACTCTCTGCTTTCTGTTAGTTAACCAATCCTCTACCCATGCTACCACTTTACCCTCAATGCCATGCATCTTTAGTTTATGCAGCAACCTTTTGTGTGGCACCTTGTCAAAAGCTTTCTGGAAATCCAGATATACCACATCCATTGGCTCCCCGTTACCTACTGCACTGGTAACGGCCTCAAAAAATTCTACCAAATTAGTCAGACACGACCTACCCTTTGTGAACCCATGCTGCGTCTGCCCAATGGGACAATTTCCCTCCAGGTGCCCCGCTATTTCCTCCTTAATAATAGATTCTAGCATTTTCCCTCCAACCGAAGTTAGGCTTACCGGCCTATAATTACCCGCTTTCTGCCGACCTCCTTTTTTAAACAGTGGTGTCACGTTTGCTACTTTCCAATCCTCTGGGACCACCCCAGAGTCTAGTGAATTTTGATAAATTATCACTAGTGCGTTTACAATTTCCCTAGCCATCTCTTTTAACACTCTGGGATGCATCCCATCAGGGCCAGGAGACTGGTCTACCTTTAGCCCCATTAGCTTGCCCAATACTGCCTCCTTAGTGATTACAATCATTTCAAGGTCCTCACCTATCATATGCTTATTTCCATCAGTCACTGGCATGTTATTTGTGTCCTCCACTGTGAAGACTGACCCAAAAAACCTGTTCAGCTCCTCAGCCATTTCCCCGTCTCCTATTATTAAATCTCCCTTCTCATCTTCCAAAGGACCAATATTTACCTTAGCCACTCTTTTTTGTCTTATACATTTGTAGAAGCTTTTACTATCTGCTTTTATGTTCTGAGCCAGTTTACTTTCATAGTCTACCTTACTCTTCTTTATGGCTTTTTTAGTAGCTTTCTGTTGTCCCCTAAAAACTTCCCAGTCCACTAGTCTCCCACTAATTTTTGCCACTTTGTATGTTTTTTCCTTCAATTTGATACTCTCCCTCACCTCCTTCGATATCCAAGGTCGATTTTTCCCCTTTCTACCGTCTTTCTTTTTTGTCGGTATGAACCTTTTCTGAACACTGTGAAAGATCGCTCGGAAGGTTCTCCACTGTTCCTCAACTGCTTCACCATGAACTCTTTGCTCCTAGTCTACCTTAGCTAGTTCTTTTCTCATCCCATTGTAATCGCCTTTGTTTAAGCACAAAACACTAGTGTTTGATTTTACCTTGTCATCCTCCAGCTGTATTTCAAATTCCACCATATTGTGGTCGCTCCTTCCAAGAGGATCCTGAACTATGAGATCATTAATCAATCCTGCCTCATTACACAGGACCAGATCTAGGACCGCTTGTTCCCTTGTAGGTTCCATTACATACTGTTCCAGGAAATTATCCCGGGCACATTCTATAAACTCCTCCTCAAGGCTGCCTTTACCAACCTGGTTAAACCAATCGATATGCAGATTAAAATCTCCCAAGATAACCGCTGTACCATTTCTACATGCATCCGTTATTTATTTGCTTATTGCCTGCCCTACCATCCTGTTACTATTTGGTGGCCTATAGACTTCTCCTTTCAGTGACCTTTTCGCCTTACTATTCCTGATTTCCACCAAAATTGATTCAACCTTGCCCTCCATGGCACCAATATCATCCCTTACTATTGCCCGGATGCCATCCTTAAACAACAAAGCTACACCACCGCCCTTACCGTCCATTCTATCCTTTCGTATAGTCTGATACCCTTGGATATTTAACTCCCAGTCGTGACCATCTTTTAACCATGTTTCAGTAATGGCCACTAAATCATAGTCATTCACGATGATTTGCGCCATCAACTCATTTACCTTATTTCGTATACTACGAGCATTCAGGTAAAGTACACTTATGCTGTTTTTTATGTCTTTGTTATGAATCCTAACACCTTGATCAGTAACTTTTCGCAATTTATTTTTCCTCTTACCCTTTCTCCTAATTTTCCTCGTCTTTGAACCCATATCTCTACATAATAACCTGTCACGTAACCTGCTGCCTTGATCTCCATTAACCATTATACTGACATAATGTGGAGATGCCGGCGTTGGACTGGGGTGAGCACAGTACGAAGTCTTACAACACCAGGTTAAAGTCCAACAGGTTTGTTTCGATGTCACTAGCTTTCGGAGCGCTGCTCCTTCCTCAGGTGAATGAAGACCTCTTCATTCACCTGAGGAAGGAGCAGCACTCCGAAAGCTAGTGACATCGAAACAAACCTGTTGGACTTTAACCTGGTGTTGTAAGACTCCATTATACTGTCCATAGCTTTACCCTTCCCTTCCCCCCAACTTGCTAGTTTAAAGTCCTTGTGACCAACCTATTTATCCTATTCGCTAGAACACTGGTCCCAGAATGGTTCAGGTGAAGACCGTCCCAACGGTACAGGTCCCTCCTGCCCCAGTACTGATGCCAATGCCCCATGAAATGGAATCCCTCTTTCCCGCACCACTCCTTTAGCCACGTGTTAACACTCACGTTAAACTCACTGGTCTGTAATCTCCTGGATTTTCCCTACTCTTCTTGAATAATGGAACCACATTATCTGTCCTCCAGTCATCTGGCACCGCTCCTGTGACCAGAGATTTGAAAATTATTCTCAGAGCCTCTGCAATCTCCTCTCTTGCGGCCCACAGCAGCCTGGGAAACATCTCATCTGGGCCTGAGGATTTAAACAAGTCACCATGTGAAGGTGAGAATGAGAACATAAATGTAATGGGGAGAAAAGAAAGTGTTTTACTTACAGGGTTTAGAGGAGGTTTCAGTCTGTGTGAAGCGAGAGGAGCAGCAGGTTTGCTGGGCAGACAGTGAAGGAAACTCCGTGCAGCCAGTGACACAGGCCCCAAATTCTGATTGGATGGAGGATCAGCGCCAATCCAATCCTCCACAAGTTCCTATTGGCCAATGTCACTCATGGAGACAATGAGGGGGCGGACAGGGATTTGACCTCCTTACGCTGAGCTGTTGTCCAATCCGCAATATTTTGTTTCTGTGACCAGGGATGTTGCTCCCAATGGGAGACTGTGTGCTGGGAACGCCCATCTGAGTCATTGTGACGTCCCACGGAGCCCTGCCTGAATCACTGCTCCGCGGAGACGTTTCCGGGTTCCAGTGCGCAGGCCCGGCGGGAGCAGACGAGCCCCGCCCCCAGTCGTTGTTTCCCCACCCCCTGCACATCAGCAGACAAGGTTTCCAGGCAACCGGCTGACGCTTCCGGCCAGAGCGAGAAGCCGCTCGGTGTTCTCCATCTCCACCTGCGCATGTCCAAGGGAGACAGGGAACTGCGCAGCGCAGAGGAGAGCCCACCCTCTGACCTTCCTGCTCAGGTGTTCGCCAATGAGAAACTGGGAGGACCGGAAAGACTCTGGTCCTTAAGCCAATCAGAGCGCGGGTTTTGTGTGAATGACAATTGAGCTTCACACGGACTGAAACTGCCTGCTGTCTCCAACATCTGTGAGTAAAACACTTTCTTTTCTCCCCCTTTCCATTTCTTTTCTCATTCTCACCTTCAATTGGTCACTTGCAACAACTGAAGGGAAAGGAAGTGAATCCAGGGAGGGTGCAGACTCTGCAAAGCTTGGCCCAGGTCTCTCTCTCTTAAAGACATTGACATCCTTTGCTCCCTCAGCTTCACACATTTATTTGTCTGGCTAAAAGGATGGTCTCTTTCCTCACGTTCACAATTAAAGGGCTGGTTTCCCAGAGATGGCTGACCATTAAGGGAACAGCAAATTAATATCAGATCAAGAAATGTCCAGTGTTGTTATATGGTACAGATTAGATACATTATTTATGGTTGTGTAAAGTACATTGATTATTATTTCTAGTTTTGTAATCTGTAGCTACGTTATATAATTCCAGTCATCTCTTCCCTCAGAGTGTTGTTAATCTCTGGAATTATTTTCCCACAGGAACCAGTGGAGTCTGGGTTCATTGAATATATTCAAGGAAATTGGACAGAAATATTTTTTGGAATTTAAAGTGCCCAGTCTTTTTTTTTTCAATTGAGGGCCTCTCTCTCTTGGACATGTGCAGTTCCGGTCATCCGCTCGCCCGTGCGGTGGATAGAGCAGTTTCTTCAGCACGGGGGAATTGTGGGAGCTGCGGCCACCATTACTTCTCCAGAGCCCAGTCTCCAACCTCCTGGGACTGGGATGAAAAGTGAAGGGGTGGACATTGACCCCAACATGACAAGGTACATGTGGCTAGTAATTGATTTTGATTGTGACACCTCCCCCCCACCCCCCTCACCAAAACATCTTTTTTTAAATTTAAAGTACCCAAATAATGTTTTTTCCAATTAAGGGCCAATTTAGTATGGCCAATCCACTTACCCTGCACATCTTTGGGTTGTGGAAATAAGACCCACGCAGACACGGGGATTTTGTGTAAACTCCACACAGATCGAACCTGGGTCCTCGGCGCTGTGAAACTAGATAGATTTCTGATTGATGAGAGAGTTGAGGGTCACGGGGAACAGGTAGGAAAATGGACTGAAAAGTTAAGATGAGGAGTGAATTCTTCACTTGAGGATGTGGTGAAGCTTTGGAATTCTCTACTCCAGAGGACTGTGGAGCCTCAGTCATCAAATATTTTCCAGATTGAGATTGATAGGTTGAGAGATGTTGAAGTCACCAAGGGATATGGGGGATAATGTGGGGAAATGGTGCTGAGCTAAATCGGCGATTGGGCTCAATACAGGGTTGAGCCAAAGTTCAGTGGGTCAAATGGCCGACTGCAGCTCATATTTGTTATGGTCGCTGTGTCCAGGACAGGAAACCGTGAACATGAATCTGTCAATCAGCCTGAATCAGTACCTTCAGGAGAATTGGGTGAATATTAGATACAGCCGAGTGAGAATGGAGGGAGAGTGTGTGGGATGCAGATTTACGGCATGTGGGGAATGAGTGGAAAGAATGTTCCATAGGAACCAGAATTGTCTGTTCTGAGTTTCTATCCTGTACAGACAGTGATAACTTTTGTAAATTGTTTTTACAGGATATTAGAAGAGGAGTAATTACAGACAGAAATCTCAAACATCACCTCTTGATCTGACAGTCACTTGATCCCTTGGAGAACACCCACCCGAGTGAGAATGTTCCAGTGCACTGACTATGGAAAGAGCTTTAATCAGTTACACAGCCTGAAAAAACACCGCACTATTCACAGCGGCGGGGGAAGACTGTACAAATGTTCTCTGTGTGGGTAAGGCTTCAATTGTCTGACCTAGGGAGACACAAGGAGACCCAAAACATGGAGAAACAGTGGAAATGCTGGGACTGTGGGAATGGATTCAAAGCACCATCTGCACTGGAAGCTCATTGGCGCATTCACACTGGGAGGCACCATTCAGCTGCTCTGTGTGGGAAAGGATTCAGTCAGTCATTTACCCTGCAAACACACCAGAGGGTTCACACTGGGGAGAGGCCATTGAACTTTTCACAGTGTGCGAAGGGATTCACTCAATTATCCAGCCTGCAGAGGCACAAGTGGGTTCACACTGGGGAGAGGCCGTTCATCTGCTCTCAGTGTGGGAAGGGATTCTGTGAATCATCCACACTGGGGAGAAGACATTCAGCTGCTCTGAGTGTGGGAAGGGATTCAATCAATTATCTACCTTGACGTCCCACCTGCGAGTTCACACTGGGGAGAGACCGTTCACCTGCTCTCAGTGTGGGAAGGGATTCACTCAATCATCCAGCCTGAAGTCACACCAATGAGTTCACACTGAGGAGAAGTCATTCACCTGCTCTCAGTGTGGGAAGGGATTCAGTGTTTCCTCATACCTGCTGAGACACCAACAAGTTCACAATTGATTCCAGGGGTTGGATTCTGCTGTTATTGTTTCAGCTTCAATTACATCCAGGACTGCATTTTGTTCATTCTGACACTTGGTGAAGAGGGAGGGTTGGAGGGTTTCTTTCTGCTGGACTTGGCAGTCTCATGACTTTGCCTCCAGTGGGCTCCAGTAACAAGAAAAATTAAAGATTCCATTAGGTCAAAGGAAGAGGCTCATTGATAGATTACAGATTTATTGCTTTATTGGTACCTTTAAGAATTGGTGCAGTAAAATTCTTCAATTCAGTTTCTAGAATTGAATAAATTAGGAAGCCTCAGCTGAGAATTTGAAACCAATAAGGGGTTAGACCATTGATAAGAATTTCTTTAAGAATAAAGTTTCATGACTAAAGTTTGTTCTGTTTTCATGCTTTAAGAAATTCTGAACCATCTATTCATTTCCTAATATTTTTTAATGTTTTTGTTTAACTCTCTTTATTATGTTTTGATGTTTTATTTGATGTGCCTTCTTCACTTCCGCCTGGGGTGGGATGTAAACCGCCGTGATGATGGTAGAAGTGAACTCCATGGAAGGTAGTTTGGATGGCACTTCACAGTCGGGTATTCCAGGTCCGGGGAGCAGTAGTTCGCCAGGATCGCCACATCCTAGCAGCAGGAGGAGTTGATGAGAAGACAAATCTCTCCACCCATTCCAGGTTCAGTCCTGGATGTGATTAACAGCAGGAATAACAGCAGAATCTAACCATCATCACTTGTGAACCCTTTGGTGTCTCAGCATGTTGGACGACTGAGTGAATCCCTCCCCACAGTGAGAGGTGAATGGCTTCTTTCCAGTGTGAACTCACTGGTGTCTCCGCAATGTGGATGATGTTTGAAACCTCTTTGTGCAGGGAGAGCAGCTGAACGGTCTCTCCTCAGTGTGAATGCGCTGGTCTGACATCAGTACCCGAGAGCTTTTAAACCCACTCCCATAGTCAGAGCATTTAAAGGGTCTCTCATTGGTGTGAGTGACATTGTGGTTCAGCAAGTGATGACCGAGTGAATCTTTTCCCAGTCGGAGAGGTGAACTATCTCTCCCCGGTGTGGCCTCGCTCGTGTTTCATCAGGTTGGATGAGGTTCTAAAGCTCTTTGTGCAGTGAGAGCAGCTGAACGGTCTCTCCTCAGAGTGAACGCGCTGGTGGGACATCAGTCGCTGTGAGCTTTTGAAACCCCTCCAGCAGTCAGAGCATTTAAAGGGCCTGCTCTTGGTGTGAGTGACATGGTGTTTCAGCAGGCTGGATAATTGAGTGAAACCCATATCACACACAGTGCAGATGAATGGCCTCTCCCCGGTGTGAACTCGTTCGTGTCTCCGCAGGTTGCCAATGTCAGTGAATCCCTTTTCACACTGAGAGCAGGTGAAAGGCCTCTCGCCAGTGTGAACTCGTTCGTGTCTCCGAAGGATGCCAATGTCAATGAATCCCTTTTCACACTGAGAGCAGGTGAACGGTCTCTCTCCAGTGTGAACCCGTTCGTGTCTCCGCAGGCTGCCAATGTCAGTGAATCCCTTTTCACACTGAGAGCAGGTGAAAGGTCTCTCTCCAGTGTGAATGCGTTCGTGTCTCCACAGGCTGCCACTATCAGTGAATCCCTTTTCACACTGAGAGCAGGTGAAAGGCCTCTCTCCAGTGTGAATGCGTTCGTGTCTCCGCAGGCTGCCACTATCAGTGAATCCCTTTTCACACTGAGAGCAGGTGAAAGGCCTCTCTCCAGTGTGAACTCGTTCATGTCTCCGCAGGTTGCTAATGTCAGTGAATCCCTTTTCACACTGAGAGCAGGTGAAAGGCCTCTCTCCAGTGTGAACACTCTGGTGGCTCTGCAGTCTGGATAACTGAGTGAATCCCTTCCCACAGTCAGAGCAGGTGAACGGCCTCTCCCCAGTGTGAACTCGTTCGTGTCTCCGCAGGCTGCCAATGTCAGTGAATCCCTTTTCACACTGAGAGCAGGTGAAAGGTCTCTCTCCAGTGTGAATGCGTTCGTGTCTCCACAGGCTGCCACTATCAGTGAATCCCTTTTCACACTGAGAGCAGGTGAAAGGCCTCTCTCCAGTGTGAACTCGTTCATGTCTCCGCAGGTTGCTAATGTCAGTGAATCCCTTTTCACACTGAGAGCAGGTGAAAGGCCTCTCTCCAGTGTGAACACTCTGGTGGCTCTGCAGTCTGGATAACTGAGTGAATCCCTTCCCACAGTCAGAGCAGGTGAACGGCCTCTCCACAGTGTGAACTCGTTCGTGTCTCCGCAGGTTGCCAATCTGAGTGAATCTCTTTTCACACTGAGAGCAGGTGAAAGGCCTTTCTCCAGTGTGAACTCTCTGGTGGCTCTGCAGTCTGGATAACTGAGTGAATCCCTTCCCACAGTCAGAGCAGGTGAACGGCTTCTCTCCAGTGTGACTGCATTGATGCCTTTCCAGCCCATACGGGCCTTTGAATCCCTTCCCACAATCCTCACATTTCCATGGTCTCTCCATGGTCCGGGTGATCTCACCGCGTTGGACGATCAGTTGAAGCCTCATCCACACACAGAACACCTATACAGTCTCTCCCTGATGTGAACGGTGTAGTATTTTTTCAGGCTGTGTCATTGGTTAAAGCTCTTTCCACAGTCAGTGCTCTGTAATAGTCTCACACGGGTGTGTGTGTGTGTCTCAGTGCTTTTCCAGACACACTGATGTTTAAAATATCTTGAAGCAGACAGAATAGACAAACATTTCTCCTTCTAGATTCAAAGGCCGATGATCTTCAGTTCCCAAGAATTGAGTGACTCAGTCAGTTCTTGACATGATATTTAGTTTGAGATATCGGCCTGAAACTCCTCTCGTTCTAACTTCCTGCAAACAGAAATAGTAATCGTTGTCAGTGCAGGATAGAAATTCAGAACAGACAATTCTAGATAATATCGAACATTCTTTCCTCTCTCTTTCCCTGAAATGCTCTAAATTTCAATCCCACACACTCTCCCTCCATTCTCACTCTGCTGTATCTAATATTCACCCTCCCAATTCTCCTGAAGGCGCTGATTCAGGCTGATTCACAGATCCGAGCTTCCTGTCCTGGACACAGAGACCTGAAAATCTTCATGCAGGCTGCCAGACAGATATATGTCTATATTACTGGATGAAAAATGTGTGTAATAAACAGACTGTATTCACTTACTTTCCCTCACAATGTTCCTGAAGGTGCTGATCAACAAATCTAAACTCACTAAAACCTGCACAAGAGTAGAGAATCTCCATACAATTACATTTACTGATTAGAGATAGGGAAATTCTGAGGAAGAATTTTATTTAGTCATGGAGTGGTCATGACAGGGAACTCACTGCCCACAAGGGTTGTGGAAGTCCAGTTGATCAATAATTTAAAATAAAATAGGATGGTCACTTGAAGAAAATAAACTTGCAGGGGAACAGGGATATCGAGGGGGAATGGGACTGACTGGATTGCTGTACAGAGAGTCAGCATTGACTTGAGTTCCCAAATGGATTCTGTCAGTGCTGCAATGACTGTATGACTGGAAATATATAATGTAGGTACAGTACTATATTACAAAAATAGAAATAATAATACATGTATTTTATTACAGAACCAATAATATATATAATACATACCACATAACAACACTAGACATATCTCTGTCTGATAGTAAATTTTTAAAAATTAATTTACAGGATGTGGACAATGCTGGTCAGGCCAGCATTTATTGCCCATCCCCAGTTGCCCTTCCGAAGTAGTGGTGAGCTGCCTTCTTGAACTGCTGCAGTCCTTGAGGTGTTGGTACATCCCGTGCTGTTTTTTTAAAATTTGTTTTTTATAAATTTAAAGTACCCAATTCATTTTTTCCAATTGAGGGGCAATTTAGTGAGGCCAATCCACCTACCCTGCACATCTTTGGGTTGTGGGGGTGAAACCCATGCAAACACGGGGAGAGTGTGCAAACTACAGACGGACAGTGACCCAGAGCCTGGATCGAACCTGGGACCTCGGCGCCGTGAGGCAGCAGCGCTAACCACTGCTCCACCATGCTGCCCTACATCCCCTGTGTTGTTAAGGAGGGAGTTCCAAGATGTTGCCCCAGAGACAGTGAAGGAATGGCAATATATTTCCAAGTAAGGGTGGTGTGTAACTTGGAAGTGAACCTCCAGGTGGTGAGGTTCCCAGGTATCTGCTGCTCTTGTCCTTCTAGATGGTAGTGGTTGTGGATTTGGAAGGTGCTGTCTGAGGAACCTTTAGGAGTTACCGCAGTGTATCTTGGAAATGGTATACACGGCTGCTAATATTTGTCGGTGGTGGAAGGTTTGAATGTGGAAGGTTTGATGTTGGTTGTGGCGGGTTTCAGCGATGGGAATGCCACTGAATGTCAAGGGGTGGTGGTTAGATCCTCTCTTGTCGGAAATGGTCATTGCCTTGCACTTGTGTAGCACGAATGTAACTTGCCACTTATCTGCCCAAGTCTGGATATTGTCCAGGTCTTACTAAATTTGGACATGGACTGCTTCATTATCTGAGGAGTTGAGAATGGTGCTAAACATTGTGCAGTCATCCGCAAACATCACCACTTCTCATCTTATGATGGGAGATAATTAATGAAGCAGCTGAAGATGGTTGGGCCTAGGATACTGCCCTGAGGAACTCCTGCAGTGATGTCCTGGAGCTGAGATGATTGACCTCCAATCACCGCAACCATCTTCCTTTGTGCCAGGTATGACTCCAACCAGTGGAGAGTTATCCCCTGAATCCCATTGACTCCAGTTTAGCTGGGGCTCCTTGATGCTATACTCAGTCAAATGCTGCCTTCATGACAAGGGTAGTCACTCTCACCTCACTTCTGGCATTCAGCTCTTACGTCCAAGTTTGAACCAAGGCTGTAATGAGGTCAGGAGCTGAGTGACCCTGGCAGAACCCAAACTGAGCGTCCAGGAGCAGGTTATTGTAGAATAAGTGCCACTTAATAGGACATTTGATGACTCCTTCCATCACTATGCTGATGATGGAGAGTATTCCGACAGGGAAGTAATTGGCTGGGTTGGATTTGGCCTGTTTACTGGCCCCTTTAATGTCAGCCATCTCCTGGAGAAACCAGCCCTTTAATTGTGAACATTGGGAAAGAGACCATCCTTTTAGCCAGACAAATAAATGTGTCAAGCTGAGGGAGGAAAGGATGTCAATGTCTTTAAGAGTGAGAGAGAGAGACCTGGGCCAACCTTTCCAGAGTCTGTACCCTCCCTGGATTCACTTCCTTTCCATTCAGTTGCTGCAAGTTACCAATTGACGGTCAGAATGAGAAAAGAAAGTGTTTTACTCACAGATGTTGGTGACAGGAGTCTGTGTGAAGCTCCAGCTCATTCAGGGTTGGAGGAACAACAGCTTTGTTCGGCAAAAACCTCCATGTCCGGCTTCCGCATTGAGACAATGGGAGAGCTCTGATTGGTGGAGAGGCAGAATCTTTCCGGTCCTCCAGGTCTTCCCATTGGTCAACACCTGAGCGGGCAGGTCAGCGGAAGTAAGCATCCCTGCGCATGCGCCGCGTCCCCTCTCCCTGAGACATGCGCAGTACCGGGTCAGGGGAGGGGAAATCACCGACGGCCGGAACTGTCAGCCGGTTCCCTGGAAACCGTCTCGAGAATGTGTTGGGGGAAGAGGGAACAGAGGATGGGGGCGGGGGATCGCGTGTGCGCGCGCTGGCGTGTGCGCGCTCATGCAATGACGTCACCGCGGAGTGGATTGATTCCTATTGGCTGATTTAGAGGATGAGCCCCTTTGTGATGTCACACTGTTGAGGTTGATCAATGGTTTTCAGACTAAAAGTTCCTCCTCTGGGCAACATCACCCCCACAACCCAAAGATGTGCGGAGTAGGTGGATTGGTCACACTAAATTACCCCTTAATTGAAAAAAAAATAATTGGGTACTCTAAATGTATTTATTTTTTTTAAATTAAAACTTTTGAATTTGCTACCGCTTACCGTAAGACTATGTATGACCTCTCGTTCTGGAATGCCCCACAAGAGGCAGCAGCCGCTCCAAGTCTACTTTATCTTTCCATTTCTTTCCTCATTCTGAGGGGACATTGGTGACTTGCAGCAGCTGAAGAGAAAGGAAGTGAATCCAGTCTGTATGTTGCACACATTTTGAGTTCAGTAACATAGACATATTTCTGTCTGGCAGCCTGCATGGAGATTTTCAGGCCTCTCCAAAACGGGAAGCAGGGATCTGTCAGTCAGCCTGAATCAGCACCTTTAGAGAATTAGGAGGATGAATATTACATACAGCAGACTGAGAATGGAGGGAGAGTGTGTTGGATGGAAACTAGAATTGCCAGATCTCAATTTCCATTTGTAAATTCCTTTTACAGGATATTAGATGAAGATTTGCAGAAAAAAACCTAACGCCACTTCAGGATTTGGAAGAGTCACTTGGTTTATCAGGACCTGAATATCATCAGGAGAACCATCACTGCAAAATACACTTCTGGGGTTAAGGATTGCCAATCAGGCAAAGGAACAGAATGGAAGTAAACACAGGAACGAAGAATCACATTGGGCTGGTTCCAGGAGAATTGAGTGACAACTTCAGCGACAAAACCATGGAGTGTGATTTTTGATTGTCTTAAAAGTAAAAGGGCAACATTCTATTTGTAGTTTAAGGGATACGCTCCCTATAAAAATAGTGTTTAGGCATTGTTGCTTCTAGTTTGTTGCAGTAAAAGTCATAAAACCTGAAGTTTTTGTCTTATGACTCATTATTTGTTCACTGGGTTTAGAATTTATCTTTCAAAATTCCTGATCTTTTCAACCATCTTACACAGTTGGTCTTGAGTCACAAGTTTCAACTTCCCATTTAAGCCTCAGGCAACTTGCTGTCTCTCTGTTGCTCATGTCAATGACAGCCCAGTAACAGAGCTGAAGGCTGGAGATGCTGTGACCGCTTGTCGGAGCTGGAATCAGTAGAAAGAAGAACCATAGTTTCTGGTTGAACTTTGTGTTAGCTGTCCGACCATGATACAATAGCTAACCAGGTAATATGTTGTGATGAGGGTTTAGAAACAGACGCTGGGTAGACAAGTTCATTGAAGCTGTGGACTTGTCAGCGAAACTAGGCGTCCAACAGCCACAGAGACCTCTAATATTGGACACTGGGTTTAATCCTGTTCTGTATTAAACAGACATATTTGATACTGGGTGATTGTGATATAGTTAATCTGACCCTTTATTCATTCAATTCCAAAAGTGAATAACATTGATTCAAGTACAGTGACTACCTTGCCAATCTGTCAATAAAGTGATGTCAGTTAATGCAGATCTGTGTCTGAACTGAATTCCATTACTTATTCATGTTACTGACTCGACTGTCTCTCTCTTCTCTCCCCTCTCTCTCTCCTGCCTCTCAGTCTCTGGTGCTCCTCTCTCTCTCTGGTGTCTCTCACTCCCTCTGCTTCCTCTCTCTCCCTCTGTCTCTCTCAGCTGCCACTCACTCTCTTCGGTGCTTAGGAAGGCAGGTGGGATAGTTTCCTTTGGTAGCCGAGGGCTGAGATTATAAGAACAGGGAGAATGTGCTGGAACTGCATCAACCACCAGTTAGACCACAGCCATATTACAGGAAGAATGTGATCACACGAGAGAGACTGCAGAGGAGATTTATTTATTTATTTATTTAAATTTAGAGTACCCAATTACTTTTTTCCAATTAAGGGGTAATTTATTGTGGCCAATCAACCTACCCTGCACAACCTTGTGTTGTGGGGGCGAAACCCACGTAAACACGGGGAGAATGTGCAAACTCCACACGGACAGTGACCCAGAGTCGGGATCGAACCTGGGGACCTCATGTTGCCAGTTGCAGAGGAGATTTATGATGATGTTACCAGGGATGGAGAATTTTAACTTTGAGGAAATATTGGATGTCCCCAGTGTGAATTCGCCGGTGTATAGTGAGTTGCTCCGATCGCATGAATCTCGTCCCACAGTGAGAGCACCTGAATGGTCTCTCATCAGTGTGAACAAGCTGATGGGATATCAGTTCCCTGGACGTTTTATAGAATTTCCCACAGTTTAGACATTTGAAAGGTCTGTCTTTAATAATAATCATCTCTGTTGTCTCAAGTAAGCTCACATTAACATTGCAATGAAGTGAAAAGCCCCGAGTCGCCACATTCTGCCGTCTGTTCGGGTACACGGAGGGAGAATTCAGAATGTCCAAATTACCCAACAGCTCGTTAGATAGACTCGGTCAGTTCTCACTGGAACAACAGAGGTTGAGAGGCGAGCTGATAGAGGTTTACAAGATTATGAGTGGTATGGACAGAGTGGATAGTCAGGTGCTCTTTCCTAGGGTAGGAGAGTCAAGTACTCGGGGACATGGGTTTAAAGTGTGCGGGGAAAAGTTCAGAACAGATGTGCAAAGCAGGTTTTTTACACGGTGGGAAATATATGGAACATGCTGCCTGGGGAGGTGGTGGGAGCAGGTATGGTAGCGGCATTTAAGGGACATCTAGATAAATATATGAATAGGGTGGGAGTGGAAGGATATGGACTTCAGAAGTGCAGATGGTTTTAGTTTAGGCAGTTATCATGGTCGGCGTAGGCTTGGAGGACCGAAGGGTCTGTTCCTGTGCTGCATTCTATGTTCTTTTTAAATTTAGAGTACCCAATTCATCTTTTCCAATTAAGGGGCAATTTAGCATGTTCAATCCAACTACCCTGCACATCTTTTGCGTTGTGGGGGTGACATCCATGCAAACACAGGGCGAATGTGCAAACTCCACACGGACAGTGACCCAGAGCTGGGATTGAACCTGGGACCTCGGTGCCGTGAGACTGCAGTGCTACCACTGCGCCACCGTGCTGCTCTTGTATTGTTCTATGTTCACCTCTTTCGGGACTCATGGGAGGAAACCGGAGCACCCGGAGGAATCCCACGCAGACACGGGGAGAACATGCAGACTCCGCACAGACAGTGACCCAAGTCGGGAATCGAACCTGGGACCCTGGCGCTATGAAGCAACAGTGCTAACCACTGTGCTACTGTACCACCCCAATATGATCCCACTAGTATTTCAGCAAGGCGGATGACTGCAGGAATCCCTTCCCACAATCAGATGAATGGCCTCTCCCCAGTGTGAATCCGCTGGTGGACAGTGAGTTGAGATGATCGCCTGAACCCAGTCCCACAGCGAGAGAACCTGAACGGTCTCTCATCAGTGTGAATGTGTTGATGGGACATCAGCTCCCAGGAGCCTTCATAACATTTCACATATCTGGGCATTTAAAATGTCTCCCATCAGTGTGAACATGTTGATGGTACATCCGTTTTCCAGAGCTTTTAAAGCACTTCACACAGTGCAGACATTTGAAAGGTATTTTGTCAGTGTGAACTTGCTGGTGTCTCAGCAGGGTGGATCTCTGAGTGAATCCCTTCCCACACTCAGTGCAGGCAGATGGTCTCTCCCCGGTGTGAACTCGCTGCTGTTTCAGTCGCTTGGATGAATCAATTAATCCTTTTCCACACACAAACCAGGTGAACAGGTTCTCCCAGTGTGAACCCGCTGTTGTGTCAGCAAGTTTGATGACCAAGTAGATCCCTTCCCACACACGGAGCAGATGAATGGTCTCTCCCCAGTGTGAGTGCGTCGATGAGTTTCCAGCTCAGACGGTAAACCAAATGCCGCCTCACATTCCCCACATTTCCACGGTTCCGCGCGAGTGTGATTGCGCTTGTGTCTTGACAGGCCAGAAGATTGGCTGAAACCTCGTCCACACACACAACACATCTATGGTTTCTCTCCACTGTGAATGGTGTTTTTTCCTTCCATGTGAATCGATGGAATTCCCTGCCCAGTGAAGCAGTTGAGGCTTCTCCATTAAATGTTTTCAAGATAAAGATAGATAGTTTTTTGAAGAATAAAAGAATAAAGGGTTATGGTGTTCTGGCGGGAAAGTGGAGCTGAGTCGACAATAGATCAGCCATGATCTCATTGAATGGCAGAGCAGGCTCAAAGGTCCAGATGGCCTACTCCTGCTTCCAGTTCTTATGTTCTTATATTATGTTCAAAACCTGCTGATATTCAGTAAGGATAACTTAAGCGACTCCGTCAGATCCTGATGTGATGTTTCCTGAATGCAAACCTTCCCCTTCCAATATCCTGTGAAATCAGTTTAGACAGAAAAAAGGAGTGAGAGAAAATCCAGAAAAACACAATGGTGGATTGTGAAATTGAGCTGAAATCTGGTCATTTGTGAGGCCGGCACTAGGAAAAGGTAACCTTGAAAACTGCTAGATGTTCACAAAAGAACAACTGATTCACTGATGTAGTTCAGGGAAGGGAACCTTCCACAGGTCTGGGCCAGAAACGTTTCAGGCCTCTGTGGGGGGAGGAGAGTGAGAAAAGATTGAGAACAGAGGCGGAGAAGGAGAGGGGATTTATATTTCCAAAATCTGAGATTCAGGCTACTAGACTAGAAGGGCTTGAGGTTCATAAGGAGGAGGTGTTAACAATTCTGGAAAGGGTGAAAATAGATAAGTCCCCTGGGCCAGATGGGATTTATCCTAGGATTCTTTGGGAAGCTAGGGAGGAGATTGCTGAGTCTTTGGCTTTGATCTTTAAGTCACCTTTGTCAATAGGAATAGTGCCAGAAGACTGGAGGATAGCAAATGTTGTCCCCCGCCGGTTGCGGCGATGACTAGCTAAGCCGCACGTTTCGGCGGCTCCAGCTCCAACGGACCTTCAGGCTCTTTTAAGAGCCCCAACGGGAAATTTTCGCGCGACGAAACCCGGTGTGGGGTGAGTGAATAGGGAGTCGTCCCCCCCAACGAAAGAGGAAAATATCGGCGGCGGCGGCTGCAGCGCGAGGAATCCTCAATGAGAGGGACAGAAAGGGAGGAGACACAAGATGGCGGCGGAGAAAGCCCAGGCGGCATGGGGGCCCGAGCAAGATGAATTCTTGAGACGGTGTGTGGAGCTACTAAAGAGGGAGGTGCTGACCCCGATGCTACAGGCAATTGAGGGGCTCAAGGAGGCACAAAGGACCCAGGAGACAGAGCTCCGCGTGGTGGAGCAGAAGGTGACGGATAACGAGGACGAGATCCTGGGCCTGGCGGTCAAAACACAGACGCACGAGGCGCTCCACAAAAAGTGCATTGAAAGGATTGAGGCCCTAGAAAACAGAGCGCGAAGGAAGAACCTTCGGATACTGGGTCTCCCTGACATCCAGGAAAGCGAATGAACAAAGAGACAAAGGGATCTCTGCAAATCAATTCAAATGGTATCAAGTTTCACATACTCGACGCCCATAGGTCATCCTATATCCCTCCTGACCTGTTTGATCTATTCTGATTGGCTCACTTCCAATCCCTTCCTCTGGCCCCTATTACTCAGCATCCTTTTCTCCTGCTTTGGTGGACACACCTCTTCCTGCTTTTCCATGCGGTCTGAAATCCTTTGTCTGTGAACTCACCAGAATTAGACTGGCCTACCTCTACATTACATTAATTAATATCTCTAAAGTAACTATTTTATATCACATTCGTCATTCCCTCCTTTTATCATTCCATGATAACCGAACTACCCAATCCATAGCTACGGTTCCTCATCTAAAAAGATCCGTCGCTGCATTTCCAATTCCTGGCTTAGCCCCCCCTCATCTGCTGCACCCTCATGGATTTTAACAGTTAAGATTTTAGGGGCGTTGATCTGTTCCAGTGCACCCCGCATTCTACCCAACACACATTTAAGGATAGCTAGGCCCACAAAGATGCAGACGATAGCCACCACTAAATACATGGCCATATTTATCAACCAGTCCTTCCAACCTCCAAATCCCCAGTTACCCCAAGAGCCAGGATCCTGCATTCCGTCCAGGTGATCCCGTATATGATCCATAAATTTAGTGATGTTAGCGGTCAAGTCCTGAACTCCCAGGATACACTTGCCCTGCACTATGGCGCATACCCCACCCTCATGGGCCAGAAGATAGTCAAGAGCATACCGGTGCTGCATTGCAAACAACCGTAGCTGAGACAATTCCTTGGTTATTGCCCCGAGGGCTCCCAAGGTTTCATTTCCCAAGATGGTAAGGCCACAAATAAAATAATTCCTATCGCTGACAGCCAAGGAACCCCCACACCTCCCAGTGTCAAGACGCTCAGAATCCCCCACCCGGCTGAGTGGCCCCGGTTGGGTGCGAGAACCTGAGGTTTTTTCCAGTTCTCGCAAAATTCAGCAGAGACTGCCCGGCGTGCTAACTGATTATGCAGCTGCCACGCCGAAGGGCAGGGGACTGTGGTAGGGACTAGAGTCCCTATAGCAATTTGGCGGGGAAATGGGGGTGACAAAACGTTGGTCGCTGTGCCATTAAATAAAAAGTAGTATCCTTGCTCCGTGTGCAGGCTAGCATCACAATCAGTATATTGGTTGCGTAAGGATCCCCCAGTAGCCCAGTTTATCCAGCTTTGAAATGCCCATTTGGGCCGCCTAGCAATGCGGAAAGCCCTAGTCCCAACAGTGATATGAGAGACATTCGCCCAGCCACAAAGGAGCTGGAGGCCGGCGTTCAATGGAACGCAAGTGGTGTTGTAACAAATACATTGGCCAGACGCCTGAGTGATATGGCACCTCCTGTCCGTACAGGTGGGGAACAGACATGTTATATTCGTTTCCACCTCTACCAGCAAACAGCCGTATCCTTCACTGCGGAAACAATTCTCGTACGACCGGGAATCCCTATTGGGAGTGAAGTGGCTAGGTATGTACGCCCTCCACCGTTGCAGCCTATCATACTGTGAATGGGAATTATCCCGAGGAAGGGGAAGGCAAATAGCCGGTGGTGCTGAACCCGGATCGTAAGGAAGAGTGACTTGCTCAGACAGTGGCTCGGAATGCTGACAATGAACCACCGTTTGGGGAGTGCCCCAAAGCGGTGAAACAGAAAATAACCTAGACACCGCTGCGGGGTTCGGGTAGCAGACAACCCGTCCCTGGCCATACAAGCGGTGGTAAATCTGGTAAAAGAGATTCATACTACCCGGGTTTTCCTCAGTTTGGCCTTTAACTAACTTAAGTGTATCTCCCGGTAACCTACGTTCTAGCTGTACTTCCCTTCTCACACGCCCCGTCCTCTCTCTAGTCCCTCTCTCTTTCTCATAGCCTCTTCCTACGCTTTATTGCACCAATCTTAACACATCCAAAATCAAATTTACATGTATTCCAAAAACAAGGCAATGTCCATATAATATTCCCTTCCCATCGCCGGGACCGGTGCAATTGCTTCATGAGTCCTGCATTCTCCTTAACTTTGACGACCTTCCATGAGTCGATACCATGTCCTCGTATAGGGGGGCAGCGAAGAACATCACCTTTGCATAGGTGATGTATCCTTGTAGATTGGTTGGGGTTACAAACATAGATAATATTCCCCTTTTCCATGTCCATCGCCAGTAACACTCCAAGCGAGGTGAGGCCAAATATCACACAGACGGTGCGTAGCCACCCCATCATGCTCCACACCTGTAAAATAGCACTGGAGAAGGGAGGCAGGTTAATCTGTCCAAGAAAATGAGGCCCGTTATCAGAACTCAACTGAGCTGGTCTACTGTACCGGGGAATGATTTCCCGCATCAAGACTTTAACCACAGTAGCAGCTTTATTATCGATAGTCGGATACGCCTCGACCCATCTGCTGAACACATCCACAATGACCAAAACATATTTATAACATTGACACCTTTCCAACTCAATGTAATCCATTTGGAGCGTCTCAAAGGGACCACTGGGCAACGGGGTTTGCCCCATCCCACAAGGGATACCTTTTCCGGTGTTATATTGCTGACAAATCAAACACCGATTACTGATGCTCTGGGCCAACCCCTGCACCAAGTGTCCAGCAAAAAATCACTAGTCCCTCGAGCCCCACAATGAGTTGCAAAGTGTACACATTCAATGACCCATAAAGCCAGTACATCAGACATACAAGTCTGATGTGCTGGCGTGGTCCATAAAGAGGAAACAGAATCATATGTACAACCTAACCGTTTCCATATTTGTTTATCACTCTCAGGAGCGTCCTCCTGTAACCTTATGACGTCTTGGATGGTTGGCATTGACTTGTCAGAAGCAGACATATTAATAGTAGATCGTTTAGTCTGACTTAACATTTTAGGCACCATCACTTGCTGAATTTGCGTGGCTGTCCGCGCTGCACAATCTGCTCGTTCATTACCAACGTCAACTGGGGTTGTACCATTTGTGTGGGCAGCGCATTTAATAACGGAAATCTGCGCGGGCATAAGGAGGGCCTGCAGTAAGTCATTAACTAAACCCCGGTGGGATATTTGATCACACATAATCATGTCAGGTTGTTCTGACGAAATGTCACTCAAATCGCCCCTTATTGTGGTAGTTTCCTGAATCAAGGCTAAACAGTCGTGGCCAGGTGCGTCTTCATGGACAGGGGGACCACGAAGAAAACAGGCTGGATTGATAGTGGTACAGTGGTTAAATGTCAGACGTGGATTGTTCAAAAGGTATACCTCATACCTATTCTGACGAGCTGCGGTAAGATGCTGAGTCTGCAGTTGCCCCAATAGTGCGATGACCGAGTGGGAGCTATACACCGTAATATCCTGTTGGAGGGTGAGAGCATGTAACGGCTATGCGATGGCATTGATTGAACGTAAATCCTGTACTAATCGGTACTGGTCTGGTTTGGCTGGTTTAGGCATAGCAAGTATGGGGGTGTTACATTCTGATTGGCAAGGGACCACAATACCCTGTTGCAACAGCTCTTGAATTAATTTGTCTATTGACAGAGCAGCTTGGGATTTCAGGGGGTATTGCCGAATGGAAGGTAGCTTTACATGATCCTTAATCATTACCTTTATAGGTGTAACATTTGTCTTTCCCACTTGTGATGGGTATTCCGCCCAGACCTGTGGATTGACATATTCCAACACATCATGTCCCCAGTGATGCTGCAGTCGAGTGTTCGTTGTTTCAGGGACCTCAAAATATTTTATGGTAGTGCCGTCCGGCATGACTTGAAGTGCGTACTTCTGTTGGATCCAAATGATCCACTGCCCTCCTTACCATTTGCCCCAGATCCCTGGCATGGTACTGGTCGTGGACCTGACGTGTAATATGAGGGCTTACCGAAGCTGACTGTGGCCATAAATGTGGTGGTATTGTAACAAAATCGGCTGTACCTTCTTTTCCCGTGACTGTGGCTGTAACCTTGAGTGGCCATTCGGTCCCAATTAATGGCCGGTATTTGTCCTCCAACTCCCTGTTTTGTCCAGTTCTGTCATAGGCCAGGGTAACGTGATGCAGTGAATGTTCAATGTCTAACGTCCACCACTGGGGGTGATAGAAATATAGCACTGTTGTCTCATCCTCCATGATTTAACCGTTACCCCCTCGTCTCCGCACTCTAGCTGTAGCTGGAAGATACACAGTAAATCTCGGGCCAACAAGTTACAGTCCAATCCAGTAGTCACTACAAACTGATGATCTGCAGACTTATTCTCGTAAGTGACTGTCACAGGTTCAGAAATAGGATACTCACACACCTGTCCTTGGAACCCCGACAATTGCTGCGTGTGGTCGGATAGTGGTAGTCGAAGTTCTGATTGCACAGAAGACATGGCTGCTCCAGTGTCGATTACAAATGAGTGATGTTGATCTCCTATCTGCAGAGAGATAATAGGTTCCCTGTCCGATTGGAGAGTCCTTATGACTAAATTAGCTAGTCAATCCTGTGTTGGGAAAGGGTTTTCCTGGAAGAAGTCAGTGTATCTCACCTGTCCTCCCCTTGGTGGGTACCCCCTCCTTTGGGTCGGGTAATCTCCTTCTCCTGCCTGTCTTTTAAAGGGGCATTCCTGTTGCCAGTGATCTGCACGGCCGCAATTATAACATGCATTGCTCCCTCTATATCTGCCCCGTCCTCGTCTCCCAGTAGACCAATGGCCCCTCAGAGGGGGCGGCGGTTGTAAAGCTGTTGATGCATACGGTGGGCCATAAAAAGGAGCTGAGGGTCCCTTTGGGTGGGTTTGGTATCTTCCTAATCGGCAACTGTCTCCGAATCTCACCAGGGGGCACTCTAGCTATTTCCTCTGGTTCTTCGACATCTCTCCCTGTCACTAGAGGGAGTTCTTTCTCTTCAAAATCATCTGTTGCAGCTTCCTTTGTTCTACAAACCTTGCGGTTTCACCTTAGTTTGGAGGGACTTAGGTGGTATACTTAATTGTTTCTGGTGAAGATCAAGCCCTTCTCTCGCTGTCCGAGATCTGGTTCTAGAGCTAACTGGGCTTGCGAAACAGAGCTCCTCTTTCTCTACTGATCGTGAAGATGGTAAATCAGGACCCATACTATCACCCAAAAGGGCTTGAGTTACTGGCATAATTGGAATCTGGGAGCAGTGACTGGATATCAATTATTATACTCTGTTGGTTCTGGAATTAGTGCAGACAATGTTACAGGTGCAGTCGGAACTTTTAGTGAACATTTTCTAAATTATTGAATTAATTATTTTCTGTCAATTCAAGGCCAGCCATTGAACTACGTAGCTCATCTCTTGTTTGACCCGCGTCTTTCCTGTCTCTACTTGCGCGTTTTTTTGGGTTTTTTTTGGCAAAGCGATTGAAAAGGTTCTAACAGTGTTTTTTTTTTAAACTTAAAAATGTTTGAAAATTCAAATTGAATTACTGCAACTTGCAAGCTTAGCTCTGATCTCAACTCAGAACTAAATTTACGATTTGCTTAACACAAACTTGTATAACATTTACAACTTAATTAATTCTTTATCTTAACAATTTTTCTTTTAACAAGTTTTTCTTACATTCACAAAAATGTTGGCACAGTCAACTATCATCTCCAGATTTACACTTTTTAAAATGGTGTCCCCACACACACCCATGACCGGACGCCCCATGAAAGGGACAGAATACTTGTTAGGTTTAGACCTGACCAGCCCCGAAGTAACGGCCCTCACATACGAGAAAGCCGTGGAGCAATTAGTTGCTAATGTTAAAACGGCTCAGCTAGCAGCCGCGGTAAAATTGGGCACCAAGAAGAAACAGAGCAAGGCTTGTTTCGACAAGACAGTGCATGCAACGGAGTACGATATCGGACAGCAAGTGATGCTGTCTGTGTATAACCCCAGCACATTCCTGGCACCAAAATACTCGGGTCCATATTCCATTGCGGACAAAGTAAGCCCATCCGTTTACAAAATAAAGTACCCCAATTGTAAGACTGCGTGGTTTCATATCAACCAGTTAAAGGCTTATGGAGCACAGTCGAACCACGCACACCACGTCATGCTTGACGCAGCAGACCACACCCCGTCCACAGCCAACATAACCCGACCAACCCCCACGACATCCAGCCCAGCCACAGACTCGACCCCCGAAATATACACTCCGCCCCGGAACGCCCACAGACTGCAGCAGCAGAGACAGCGACTGGGACTCGGGCGAGAGCCACAGCACTCCTCCCTACTATCCCCATGCAAACGGACCCACGCCCAGTGACTCCGACTACGATCCAAGCGATCCCATCCTGATCACTTTTCTGAACAAACCCCACCACCGACCACCGAACCACACTGACAACCCCGATTTTGTCCCCACCCAACTAGACACCAATTACTGGAACCGTGACAACACATACCGCCTCGTCCGCAATGACGAGAGCGACCCCAACTCACACCAGGCAGCCCTTTCAGCCCTAATCCACTCCAGAGTTTGGCACCCGGGAGAAGGTGACGACCTCGGGTCTGACTCCCAAACCGCCAACCCCTTTGCGACCCTGTTCGCAACCGAGAACTGAGGTGTCCAGATGACGTTTTAAAGGAACCGCTTGGGAAAAGTGTTGTTCTTTCTGATGGAACCTGCAGAATGTTTTATGTTGTTAGTAAGTTTGTTCAATGTTGTTTGTCCGACAGGAGAATTTTTTTTCCACACGCTTGTTCAGCGGAACTAGCTTATCTGCAGATACTGGTCAAGAGACCACACGCTCGTTCAGAGGAACTAGCTTTTCAGCTGATATTTGTTCGGGTATCAGACGCCCGATTGTAACTGCCCTTCTGGTTCGAACGATAGAACCACTATGGCAGCCCCACCACGATGACTACATTTTTGCCCGTTCTTGTCGGTTGCTCAGGCAGTGGAGAAACGGCGTGAGACCCGCCCTGCCTGGGGACCCCCCCCGCTGGTCAACTACGCTCGGGTAGGAGAGATACGGCATTGGTAGCCGTCCTACCCGGGGACTCCATCCATCTCTTACCCGTCGCGGCCCGTACGCACCTCATTTGACATCTTTCATTTCAAAAAGTTTTTTATTTGTTTTAGATAACCTTTAGGTTGCCGCCATATGCTATTTACATCCTGGAACATTTGGATGGTAACTCAGCACTGGTTCATGATTGGGAAGTGTGCCGTGTCCTAAAACTTGTTTTGAAAAAAAAATAAGGGAGTCACACATAGTGACCAATTATAAGGGAATAATTGACACCAAAGGACAGACACACTAGCATCCCATATATTAAACAAAGATAGTTACAGGTACTATGCTTGTTCCTACAGAACTCCAGAAGCTCCAGGATCGGAGAAAATAAAGAGAAGAGAAGAAAGAAAAGGAAAAGAGAACAGCCATGAGGACTTCCTTCATCGTGATCAACACACTACTTTTGGACATTTGGTTGCGCGTGACCGCGAACCCCATGACTTCAAACCTCCCAGCCGTTAATGTTTCACTGCCACGCAGTACCCAGAGCCCAGTCACCAGCGACACTGCATCATCCTGGTGTGCCAGGTTCATAACCTGGTACTCCCTGTCCTATGTGATCGAAGAACTGTTGGCGTTGGCGATACTCTGCTGTGTAGTGCAGACTATGCGCCTACGTAAATGGAGAAGGAGAGCCTACCGCGCTCGAACCCCGGTATATAGGATCAGATCCCCTATGTTCGGTTACGACCAGACCCCCGACCCCCGCGAATGCAATAATAAAGTGCATTCACTTGCGTTTATTGTTGTAATAAATAAAGAAATGTACAAACTTTTTCATAAGCAAAACAATTGTATGATCCTGAGCTTGACTGCCAAGCCAGGAAAGATTATATGGAATGATGTGATTTTGTTGTATGCCTGAGGAAGGTAGGATAATGAAATGTTTAGCGAGTGTAGTGTACTAAGGATAAGTTAGAGGTTCCAAGTTTGTTATTTTGTAATGCATGCCCCTGTCTGACATAGCGCCCTTAGAATTGTTAGTTAAAATTTTTTGTGCATAGCTATGGTCAGAGCAGAGGCCATGTAGGAGGTGTCCCCCCACCCCCCGGTCAGGGAATGGAAAGAAAAAAATGATGTGATCCTTCACGCTTCGCGTTAGGATCACAAGGAGAGAATGTAGCCACTTAAAATGGCTAACTCCCGATTAGAATGGCCAAACCCCGATTTAAAATGGCGAACGGAAGAGGCTGATGGGAAAATCAGCCAACAGGACTCAAACAGACAGCTGCAGGTAAAACAGTGTATTCGCCTCTGGGGAAGCCAGACCGAATCGATACCTGCAACCATCAACATCACAACAACCCAGCCATCTGCATATTAATCAGCCATCCCCAGGAACAATTGCTACAAATTAGCAACACAAAGCCGACCCAGACCTTTCGGCGCCAGCAGGAGCTGACACAAAGGAAGGTAAACATCCACCCCTCGATCAAGGAATCGCTCCAGTATTGGAGAACGTCGAACCAAGTGATTGGGACCAAGTCCAATCACTTGGAACCAGGTACAAGATCTGCCCCAAGAGGCGGGAAGCCCCTGGGGACTATAAGAATAGGGGCCAAGTTCAACTCGACCCTTCGAAACCCTTCTGCAAGATAACGTAAGTTTTACTCCAGCGATCGCTACCAGATAGACACTCCTGACTATCGACCTGTACCAGCTTTTGATTCCCGCAGGCTCAGAACCCATTCAAAAGACCATTCGTTTCCCTGACCTGGTGGGCCATTTCCAAAGTTACGTATTGGCCTGTTAGTTGTAGGAAGTAGTTTAGCAGTAGATTTAATGTATAAGTATTAATTGCTGTATATAATAAATGAGCGTTGATTTAACTCTTACTAAGCGGTGTGTTGGATTATTAATCATTACTCGGACTTGAACCACGTGGCGGTATCAGAAAGATACCTGGCGACTCATGAGCAAAGGTGACAGAATAAGAATAAGTAAACTAAGGCTAAAATGAGCAACAGTAGATAGGCCAACGAGAAGAGAGGCCATATTGGATTTGGTACTGGGTAATGAACCAGGACAGGTGTTAGATTTGGAGGTAAGTGAGCACTTTGGTGATAGTGACCACAATTCGATTACGTTTACTTTAGTGATCAAAAGGGATAGGTATATACCGCAGGGCAAGAGTTATATCTGGTGTAAGGCAATTATGATGCTATGAGGCAAGACTTAGGATGGAGAGGAAAACTGCAGGGGATGGACAATGGAAATGTGGAGCTTGTTCAAGGAACAGCTACTGCGTGTCCTTGATAAGTATGTACCTGTCAGGCAGGGAGGAAGTGGTCGCGCAAGGGAACCGTGGTTTACTAAAGCAGTCGAAACACTTGCCAAGAGGAAGAAGGAGGCTGATGTAAAGATGAGACGTGAAGGTTCAGTTTGGGCGCTCGAGAGTTACAAATTTGCTCGGAAGGACCTAAAGAGAGAGCTAAGAAGAGCCAGGAGGGAACATGAGAAGTCTTTGGCAGGTAGGATCAAGGATAACCCTAAAGCTTTCTATAGATATGTCAGGAATAAAAGAATACTAGGGTAAGAGTAGGGCCAGTCAAGGACAGTAGTGGGAAGTTGTGCGTGGAGTCCGAGGAGATAGCAGAGGTGCTAAATGAATATTTTTCGTCAGTATTCACACAGGAAAAAGACAATGTTGTCGAGGAGAAATCTGAGATTCAGGCTACTAGACTAGAAGGGCTTGAGGTTCATAAGGAGGAGGTGTTAGCAATTCTGGAAAGTGCGAAAATAGATAAGTCCCCTGGGCCGGATGGGATTTGTCCTAGGATTCTCTGGGGAGCTAGGGAGGAGATTGCTGAGCCTTTGGCTTTGATCTTTAAGTCATCTTTGTCTACAGGAATAGTGCCAGAAGACTGGAGGATAGCAAATTTTGTCCCCTTGTTCAAGAAGGGGAGGAGGGACAACCCTGGTAACTATAGATCAGTGAGCCTTACTTCTGTTGTGGGCAAAATCTTAGAAAGATTTATAAGAGATAGGATGTATATTCATCTGGAAAGGAATAATTTGATTAGAGATAGTCAACACGGTTTTGTGAAGGGTGGGTCGTGCCTCACAAACCTTATTGAGTTCTTTGAGAAGGTGACCAAACAGGTGGCTGAGGGTAAAGCAGTTGATGTGGTGTATCTGGATTTCAGTAAAGTGTTTGATAAGGTTTCCCACGGTAGGCTACTGCAGAAAATACGGAGGCATGGGATTCAGGATGATTTAGCAGTTTGGATCCGAAATTGGCTCGCTGGAAGAAGACAAAGGGTGGTGGTTGATGGGAAATGTTCAGGCTGGAGTCTAGTTACTAGTGGTGAACCACAAGGATCTGTTTTGGGGCCACTGCTGTTTGTCATTTTTATAAATGACCTGGAGGAGGGCGTAGAAGGATGGGTGAGTAAATTTGCAGATGACACTAAAGTCGGTGGAGTTGTGGACAGTGCAGAAGGATGTTACAAGTTACAGAGGGACATAGATAAGCTGCAGTGCTGGGCTGAGAGGTGCAAATGGAGTTTAATGCAGAAAAGTGTGAGGTGATTCATTTTGGAAGGAATAACAGGAAGACAGAGCACTGGGCTATTGGTAAGATTCTTGGCAGTGTGGATGAGCAGAGAGATCTTGGTGTCCATGTACATAGATCCCTGAAAGTTGCCACCCAGGTTGAGAGGGTTGTTAAGAAGGCGTATGGTGTGTTAGCTTTTATTGGTAGAGGTATTGAGTTTCGGAGCCATGAGGTCATGTTGCAGCTGTACAAAACTCTGGTGCGGCCGCATTTGGTGTATTGCGTGCAATTCTGGTCGCCGCATTATAGGAAGGATGTGGAAGCATTGGAAAGGGTGCAGAGGAGATTTACCAGAATGTTGCCTGGTATGGAGGGAAGATCTTATGAGGAAAGGCTGAGGGACTTGAGGCTGTTTTCGTTAGAGAGAAGAAGGTTAAGAGGTGACTTAATTGAGGCATACAAGATGATCAGAGGATTGGATAGGGTGGACAGTGAGAGCCTTTTTCCTCGGATGGTGATGTCTAGCACGAGGGGACATAGCTTTAAATTGAGGGGAGATAGATATAGGACAGATGTCAGAGGGTTCTTTACTCAGTAGTAAGGGCATGGAATGCCCTGCCTGCAACAGTAGTGGACTCGCCAACACTAAGGACATTCAAATGGTCATTGGATAGACATATGGACGATAAGGGAATAGTGTAGATGGGCTTTAGAGTGGTTTCACAGGTCGGCGCAACATCGAGGACCGAAGGGCCTGTACTGCGCTGTAATGTTCCATGTTCTATGAAATTCTTTGGAGAGTCTTTGGACCTGAGAGAGTTGTGGGGACAGAGTCCTTGTGTATATTTCAGGCTGAGATAGATTTTTGATCAGTGAGGGAACCTAGGATTACAGGGAAAGGGCAGGAAAGTGAACGTGAGAAATGTTGGTTTCAGCCATGATCCAATTGTAAGGTGTTGCAGGCTGGAAAGGCCGAATGGCCTACTCCTGTTCCTATTTCCTCTGGTCTTATTCCCACCTACCCCTGATAAACTTTCACCCCCTTGATTTTCAAGAATCTATCCAGCTCTGCCTTAAAAACATTCACAGACTCTGCTTCCACTGCCCTTCGAGGAAGAGAGTTCCAAAGACTCCCAACCCCCTGAGAAAGAAGTTCTCCTCTGCCTTAAATGGACAAGTTATTGCTTTTGAAGTGACTCCAATTTCTAGATTCTCCCACAAGAGAAAACATCCTTTCCACATCCACCCTGTCAAGGCTCCTCAGCATCTTCTACTGTTCAATCACGTCACCTAAACTCCATCGGACACAAGCCCAGCCTGTCCAATCATTCCTCATAAGACCAGCCTCCAATTCCAGTTATGAGTCCAGTAAACCTTCTCTGAACTGCTTCCAACACATTGACACCATTCCTTAAATGAGAGCAATACTGTACACAGTGCTCCAGATGTGGTCTCACCAATGTCCTGTATAACTGAAGCATAACCTCCCTACTTTTGTATTCAATTCCCCTCACAATAAACGATAACATTCTATTAGCTATCCTAATTACTTGCTGTACCTGTATACTCGCCTTTTGTGATTCATGCTCTTAGACACCCAGATCCCTCTGAATCTCAGAGCTCTGCAATCTCTCACCATTTAGGTAATAAGCCTTTTTGTTCTTCCTGACAAAGTGGACAATTACACATTTTCCCACATTATTCTCAATTTGCCAGATTTTGTCCCACTCATTTAACATGTACCTTTTTAACCTCCTTATGTCCTCTTCACAATTTACTTTCCTACCTATCTTTGTATCATTGGAACATAGGAGCAGGAGTTGGCCATTCAGCCCATCGAGCCTGCTCCACCATTCAATACGATCATGGCTGATCATCCACTTCAATGCCTTTTTCCCCACACTATCCCCATATCCCTTTGTGTTATTGGTATTTAGAAATCTGTCAGTCTCTGCTTTAAACACACTCAATGACTGAGCGTCCACAGCCCTCTGGGGTAGAGAATTCCAAAGATTCACAACTTGTAGATTTCTTTTTTAAAATATTTTTTATTCTTCTTTTTCACATTTTCTCCCAAATTTACACCCAACAATAAACAATAATCAGTAACGAATGAAATATCAATCCCCATATCAATAACAACGATCCCATCCTCCCACCAAACCCCAGACATTAGCCCGCATGTTAACACATAACAAATGACAAAAAGGAATCAGGAATCACCCATAGTCACCAATAACACACACAGCCCCCCTCCCCCAACCCTCCCAGCACCCAACCCCACTGATGTTCGATGTGATCCAATTCTCGAAAGTGCACAATGAATGATGCCCATGAATTGTAGACCCCCTCCATCCTTCCCCTCAGTTCAAATTTGACCTTTGCAAGCGTCAAGAATTCCAGCAGGTCCCCCCCCCCCCCCCCCCCCCCCCCCCCCTTGCCACGCCTGGGTACAGGGTGGAGAGGTTGATCTCCACCCTAACAGAATCCACCTTCGGGCGATCAATGAGGCGAAGGCTACAACATCTGCCTCCGCACCCGTTTCCAACCCCGGCTGGTCCGACACCCGAATATGGCCTCCCGAGGGCCCCGGTCCAGTTTCACTTGCAACAGTTTAGAGATTAGCCTAAACACCTTCCAGTAATCCTCCAGCTTTGGATAAGACCAAACCATATGAACGTGGTTTGCGGGGCCACCCCGCAACGTTCACACACATCTACCCCCTCAAAAAGCTGGCTCATCCTCACCCTTTAAGGTGCGCTCTATACACCACCTTCAGCTGTATCAACCCCAACCTCGCACACAAGGTGGAGGCGTTCACCCTCCGGAACACCTCACACCACAGCCCCTCCTCCATACCCTCACCCAACTCTTCCTCCCACTTTGCCTTGATCCCTTCTAGCGGCGCCTTCTCCTCCTCCAAAATAGCCCCGTAAACCGACAATACTATCCCCTTCTCCAGTCCCCCTGTCGTCAGCACCTCCTCCAGCAATGTGGAAGCCAGCTCTGCTGGGAAGTTCTGAATCTCCTTGCTGGCAAAGTCTCGAACCTGCATGTATCTAAATATTTCCCCCTGCTCCATCCCATACTTCACTCCCAGCTCCTTCGATCCCGTAAAACGACCCCCAAGAAATAAATCTTTTAGTATCCTAATTCCTTTCTCCTCCCATCTCCGAAAATTTCCATCCCACTTCCCTGGCTCAAATCGATGGTTCCCCCGAATCGGCATTTCCATTGACCTTGCCCCCAACCTGAAGTACTGTCGAAACTGTCTCCAAATTCTCAACAAAGCTATTACTACCGGACTCCCTGTGTATCTCTCCAGGGCCGTCGGGAGTGGCGCTGTCGCTAGCGCCTTCAATCCCGACCCCCTACCCAAACTCTCCTCCATTCTGACCCATTGGGAGTCAATCCCTCTGACCCAGCTCCGTACCTTCTCCACATTCAGCACCCAGTAATAATACATCAGGTTCAGAAGACTCAAACCCCCTGCCTGCCTTCCTCTCTGTGGTAGCACCTTTTTAATTCTGGCCACCTTCCCTCCCCATATGAATGAGGTCATCAGGAAAATCGGCAGGCATTGAAAAATAAACAGGAATCGCGGCAGCACATTCATTTTAGCTGCCTGTACCCGACCTGCCAGCGACAGAGGGAGACCATCCCACCTTCCAGATCAGCTTTTACTCTCCCCACCAAATTAGAAATGTTGTACCTACGGAGCCCCCCCCTCCCCCCCCCACAATCCCGAGCAACCTCCACCCCCAGGTATCTAAAGTGAGTCCCTACCCTACTGAATAACAGCCCTGCCGCCACCCCCGGACGAGACACCACAAAATATTCACTCTTGTCTAGATTTGATTTGTAACCCGAGAAAGACCTAAACACCCGAAGCAGCTCCAGTATTCCCCCTATTGACACACTTGGTTCCGACACATATAACAGCAAGTCATAGCCATATAAAGACACCCTATGCTCTATCCCCCCCCGCACTATCTCTTTCCATACTCCCAAACTTCTTAATGCGATGGCCAATGGCTCAATCGCGAGTGCAAACAGCATGAGTGACATAGGACATCCCTGCCAAGTCCCACGGTGGAGAGGAAAGTATTCTCAGCTGATGTTATTTGTGCGGACACTGGCCCTCGGCTCCTTATATAATAGCTTTACCCAGTCCTTAAATCTGGGTCCAAACTGCCCGCATGTTAACATAAGCAAATAACAAAGGAAATCAGGAATCACCCATGGTCACCATTAACACACACAGTCCCCCTCCCCCCAACCCTCCCCCCCCCAACTAATGTTCGATGTTATACAATTCTTGAAAGTGCATAATGAATAACGCCCATGAATTGTAAAACCACTCTATCCTTCCCCTCAGTTCAAACTTAACCTTCTCAAGAGTCAAGAATTCCAACAGGTCCCCCTGCCACACCAGGGCACAGGGTGGAGAGGTTGCTCTCCAGCCCAACAGGATCCGCCTTCGGGCGATCAATGAGGCGAAGGATACAACATCTGCCTCCGCACCCGTTTCCAACACCGGCCGGTCCGACACCCCGAATATGGCCTCCCGAGGGCCCAGGTCTAGTTTCACGTGCACCACTTTAGAGATTATCCTAAAAACCTCCTACCAGTAATCCTCCAGCTTTGTACAGGACCAAAACATATGAACGTGATATGCTGGGCTACCCCCACAACGTTCACACACATCATCAAAGAGCCAACTCATCCTCGCCCTCGTGAGGTGTGCTCTATATACCACCTTCAGCTGTGTCAGCCCCAACCTTGCGCACAAGGTGGAGGCTTTCACTCTCCGGGGCACCTCACACCAGGACCCCTCCTCCATATCCACTACCAACTCTTCCTCCCACTTTGCTTTGATCCCTTCCAGTGGTGCCTTCTCCTCTTCCAAAATAGCCCCGTAAACTGCCGACACTACCCCCTTCTCCGGTCCCCCTATCCTCAGCACCTCCTCCAACAAGGTGGAGGCCGGCTCCACCGGGAAGCTCTGTATCTCCTTCCTGGAAAAATCTCGAACCTGCATCTATCTAAACATTTCCCCCTGTTGCAGCCCATACTTCACTCCCAGCTCCTTCAATCCTGAAAACTGACCCCCAAGAAACAAATCTTTTAGTGTCTTAATCCCCTTCTGCTCCCATTTCCGAAAATTTACGTCCCACTTCCCTGGTTCAAATTTGTGATTCCCCCGAATCGGCATTTCTCTTGACCCTACCCCCAACCTGAAGTGTTGGCGAAACTGCCTCCAAATTCTCCATGAAGCTATTATTACCGGACTCCCTGAGTATTTCCCTGGGGCCATCTGGAACGGTGCTGTTGTTGGCACCTTCAATCCCGACCCCCTACACAAACTCTCCTCCATTCTGACCCACTGGGAATCAACCCCTCTGACCCAGCTCCGCACCTTCTGCACATTTGCCGCCCAAACCCCGTGCATGCCTTCCCCTCTGTAGCAGCACCTTTCTAACTCTGGCCGCCTTCCCTCCCCATATGAATGAGGTAATCATTCCTTCAATCTCTCTGAAAAATATCTTTGGCAGCAAAATCGGCAGGCATTAGAAAATAAACAGAAATCACGTCAACACATTCATTTTAGCTGCCTATACCCGACCCGCCATTGACAGAGGGAGACCATCCCACCTTGCCAGATCAGCTTTCACTCTCCCCATCAAACTAGAAATGTTGTAGCTACGGAGCCCCTCCCCCACTCCCGGGCAACCTGCACCCCCAGGTAATTTATTTTAATTCAACTATGCTGTTTATCTGTTTTGTAATATTTTGGGCTGTGTGACCTGCATTGGTATCCTTCTGTTTTTATATATTCTTACCCTCTTTCTCCACTCACTATGTTAACCTGTTAACCAGTTGTTCAATTGATCTGGCATTTCATCTCCAGACTCTGGTCGCTCAAATGTACTGCCACAAATTAATTCTGCAATGTGTTGCTTGTACTTATGTGGCAATATCAGTCGTTCTGCTCTGTACCCATTTTCCACCAATTTTTCTGTTACTCTGTTGCATTCATTCATGATTTATAAAATGGTTAAAAAAACGTAACAAAAAAATTCAACTCATCCTTAAATATATTCAGTGACCCCCTAGCCTCCAGTGGTCCCTGTGGAAGAGTAATTCAGAAACTAACAACCCTCTGAGGGAAGAGATGACCGGAAATCTATAACGTGGCTACAGCACAATATTACACAACTGGAAATAATAATAATATACTTTATTACAGAACCATTAACAATATAATTAATATGTACCTTATAACAATAGACATATCTCTGTCCGATATTAATTTACTATCCCCATAAATGTCAGCCATCTCCTGGGGAAACTACCCTTTAATTGTGAATATTGGGAAATAAACCATCCTTTTAGCCAGACGAATAAATGTGTCAAGCTGAGGGAGCAAAGGATGTCAATGTCTTTGAGAGAGAGAGACCTGGGCCAAGCTTTGCAGAGTCTGCACCCTCCCTGGATTCACTTCCTTTCCCTTCAGTTGCTGCAAGTGACCAATTGAAGGTGAGAATGAGAAAAGAAATGGAAAGGAGAGAAAAGAAAGTGTTTTACTCACAGAGGTTGGGGACAGGAGGAGATTTCACTCTGTGTGAAGCTCAATATCCATTCACGCAATGCCCGCGCTCAACTCTTCCCATTGGTCAATACCTCAGGTGAAAGGGCAGGAGGCGGGCTCAATTCGCAAATGCACAGCTGCCCCTCTCCCCGAGACATGCGCAGTCCCGGACCGGGGGAGGGAGAGATCACCGAACGGCTTCTCCCTCTGGCCGGAGCCGTCAGCCGGTTGCCTGGAAACCTTGTCTCCAGGAGCTGCAGGAGGAGGGGCTCCTGGGCCTGCGCACTGGAACCCGGTGACGACTCCGCGGAATACAGTAATTGCTATTGGCTGATTCAGGCAGGGCACCATTGTGATGTCACAGCGGAAGTGAAGGTGAAACCTCTTCCTGTCTCCAACATCTGTGAGTAAAACACTTTCTCTTCTCCCCCTTTCCATTTCTTTTCTCATTCTCACCTTCAATTGGTCACTTGCAGCAACTGAAGGGAAAGGAAGTGAATCCAGGGAGGGTGCAGACTCTGCAAAGCTTGGCCTGCTGAGTCAACAGGGAGTCCAAAGCCAATTTGCTGCGTTAACCTCCTTCAGCGGTAGCTTACTCGGGGCCTCCATATGATTCTCCTTGGCCTTCGCCAAACAAGCCTCTGGTTATCCTGCACCTTGTATTAGCAGTTTAAGAAATTATCAGCCCCGAGCATAAACTTTACACATCTCCCACAAAATGGAGCGGGAAATACCAGGGGCCGAGTTAAACAAAAGGAAGAACTCAAACTCTTCCTTAAAATGTGTAGTAAATGAAGTACCTCTTATCAGGAGGTATCAAATCTCCACGTTCTTGACCGGAGTGAGCCCTTGAGCAGAACCTCGGGGACAACGAGGAGGGGGGTGGGGGGAAGATCCACAATTACGATGTTTCCTGTGTTGCAGGAGGACACCAGGTGTAGGATTGTCCTCGGAACAAGAAAGTTGTTGATTCTAATATGACATTGATGTGGGGCTGGAAAGAAGGTAAAATCTCTGCTCCTCGGGTGCAAAGTTCTCCAAGCATCCACATAACCACCTCCTCACAAGCCGAGGCCAACACCCCAGCTTACAGCGTGGTGTGTGGTGGGGTTCTGGTAACCAGGAGCTTATCTACCAGAGGATTTAAGTGGCCGTTGAAGTCACCAACCACAAAAGAGTCAGTCGAAGCTGACTACAAAATCCACAGAAACCTTAGTAATGAACTCCGGGGAGTAATTCGAGGATCCATAAACATTCATTATTGAAACAACATCTCCATGCACTGAACCTCTAATGATCACATATCTACCTCCTTTATCCTTGATGCAGATTTCAACCTTTAAAGGTGTGGTGTTGGGTGTTCTGACACACAGATGAGCCAACACGGTTGTATATGGTACAACGCTATTTTATTTAAACTTACTATGTACAGTTTTGTCTTTGCACTCTGCACGTGGGGGTTCCCTGCTTGTGATGTTTTAACAGCTCTTCCTTGTTTCTTTGTCCCCAGACCTACTGACCACCAGGTGTCGTGCTCGTGCTTTTTATGTGGTTGGTGTTCTTGTCTGTGATTGGTTGTGGTGTTGTGTGCTCTGATTTGCCTGTTGGTGTGTCCATCATGATGTGTGTGTTTGAATATCATGACATCCCCCCTTTTTACAAAGATATGTGCCTACGTGGTAATAAATATGATCGTGTCGTGAGTGCATCTAAAAGTGTGTGTGTGTCGTGTGCAGCATGTGCATATAACGGAACTATGTACATGGGGCGATGTCGGGTGCGTCACATGAACCAAGTTGTACCATAACATAACATAAATGCGAGCGAGAGAAGAAGGAACAAAAAAAAACTTGAACAGTTGTCCAGTCAGACGACATCTGGAACGATAAACAACAACAGGTTATCATGTGAAATTGTGCAACTTGTTAAACATATGAACGGTATTATAAGTCCAGTCTAATGGGCTTGCGACGAGTTCGGGTTGATCGCCTCAAGGGTGGATCAAGAACCACCGGCTGCTGTGCAGGCATGGCCATGGGTGGCGATGGAAAGGGCGTGATGTGCGGCAGCTCCACAAAGTCATCCTCGGAAGCCTGTTGCGGATCTGGCGTGTGCGTACTGTGTGGCTGCGAGCGTGGAAGTCGGCGAAGGGCGCGCCGATTGCGGCGACGCACGGAACCATCCGGCATGCGAACCAGGAACGAGCGGGGAGCCACTTGTCGGAGGACTTCGGCCGGTGCTGACCAGCCACCATACGGTTGATGGACGCGTACTTTGTCTCCGGAGGACAGGGGGGGCAGGTCCGTCGCTCGTGTGTCGTACCGACTTTTCTGGCGATCACGCTGCAGTTGCATGTTCCGAAGAACCGTCTCATGGTCTGTTGTTGGTGCCAGGATGGAAGGTACCGTCGTCCTGAGGGAGCGACCCATTAGTAGCTGCGCTGGCGAGAGACCCGTGGATAGCGGGGCCGATCGATAGGCCAGCAAGGCAAGGTT
Source organism: Scyliorhinus torazame (assembly GCF_047496885.1). Taxonomy (NCBI): domain Eukaryota; kingdom Metazoa; phylum Chordata; class Chondrichthyes; order Carcharhiniformes; family Scyliorhinidae; genus Scyliorhinus; species Scyliorhinus torazame. The sequence continues at coordinate 168,595,800 of NC_092711.1, forward strand.
AAAGTCCGATCCGGCAGCAGCCGCCTTGCACAGGAGCCGCTTGGCGATGTGGACACCCTTTTCAGCCTTCCCGTTCGATTGTGGATGCAGAGGGCTGGATGTCACATGAGTGAAACCATATGCTGCGGCAAAGGACGACCATTCACGGCTGGCGAAACAGGGTCCATTGTCTGACATGACAGTCCTTTGAATGCCATAGCGAGCAAATGTTTCCTTGCAGGCCCCAATGACTGCGGACGACGTCAGATCATGGAGAGGCATGACTTCCGGGTAGTTTGAGAAGTAGTCTATAATAACGATGTAATCTCTGCCGAGCGCGTGAAATAGGTCAACACCCACCTTCGCCCAGGGGGACGTCACCATCTCGTGTGGTAGAAGTGTTTCCGGAGGTTGCGCCGGCTGAAACCTCTGACAGGTTGTGCAGTTGAGCACCATGTTGGCTATGTCTTCATTAATACCCGGCCAATATACCGCCTCCCGGGCCCTTCGTCTGCATTTTTCGACGCCCAAGTGGCCTTCGTGTAGTTGATGAAGAATCATCTGGCGCACGCTGTGCGGAATAACGATCCTGTGTGATTTCATAAGGACCCCGTCTATGTTGGTAAGATCATCTCGCACATTATAAAACTGGGGGCACTGCCCTTTGAGCCACCCTTCCGTCATGTGGCGCATCACTCGCTGCAGAAGGGGGTCAGTCGCCGTCTCTGCGCGTATGTGGGCCAGACTAGGATCATCAGCTGGCAGATTTGCTGCTGTCAGAGTTACGTGTGCCTCAATTTGACGCACGAACCCCTCCGCATCTGGTGGTGTGCTCACTGCTCGGGAAAGAGTGTCCGCCACGATGAGCTCCTTCCCCGGAGTGTAGATCAGTTTGAAATCGTACCTCCTGAGTTTAAGTAAGATGCGCTGGAGGCGAGGAGTCATGTCGTTCAGGTCTTTGTTAATGATGTTGACCAGGGGGCGGTGGTCAGTTTCGACCGTAAATCGTGGCAGGCCATACACATAGTCGTGGAACTTGTCCAGTCCAGTTAACAAGCCCAGGCATTCTTTTTCGATTTGCGCGTAGCGCTGTTCGGTAGGGGTCATGGCTCGTGAGGCATATGCAACCGGGGCCCATGACGACGTGCTGTCTTTTTGCAGGAGTACCGCTCCAATACCAGATTGGCTGGCGTCTGTTGAGATCTTTGTAGGGCGAGTCGTGTCAAAGAAGGCCAGCACTGGTGCCGTGACCAGTTTGTGCTTGAGCTCCTCCCATTCCCGCTGATGCGATTGGTGCCAGTTGAATTCTGTCGATTTTTTTTACGAGATGGCGCATATTTGTTGTATGAGAAGCCAGGTTGGGAATGAACTTCCCAAGGAAGTTGACCATGCCCAGGAATCTTAAGACAGCCTTCTTGTCAGCCAGTCGTGGCATGGCTGTGATGGCGCTAACCTTGTCTGCATCGGGACGGACCCCTGACCTTGAGATGTGGTCCCCGAGGAATTTCAGCTCCGTCTGGCCGAAGGCACACTTCGCACGGTTGAGACGCAGGCCATTTTGTCGTATGCGGGTGAAGACACGTCGTAGACGATGCATGTGTTCCTGCGGAGTGGTGGACCAAATGATGATATCGTCCACATATACACGTACCCCTTCGATGCCTTCCATCATCTGCTCCATAATGCGGTGGAAAACTTCAGATGCTGAAATGATGCCGAATGGCATCCGGTTGTAGCAGAATCTGCCAAAAGGGGTGTTGAATGTGCATAGTCTTCGGCTGGCCGGGTCCAGTTGGATCTGCCAGAATCCTTTGGACGCATCCAATTTGGTGAATATTTTGGCTCGCGCCATCTCGCTGGTGAGGTCCTCTCGTTTCGGGATGGGATAGTGTTCCCGCATGATGTTGTTATTCAGATCTTTAGGATCTATACATATACGGAGCTCGCCAGAGGGCTTCTTTACACAGACCATGGAGCTGACCCATGGCGTGGGCTCCGTGACCCTGGATAGGACCCCTTGGTCCTGAAGAATCTGCAGTTGTGCCTTGAGGCGGTCTTTGAGTGGCGCAGGAACCCTGCGAGGTGCGTGAACGACAGGGATGGCGTCCGGTCTGAGTCGAATCTTGTACGTGTATGGCAATGTCCCCATGCCTTCAAAAACCTCCTGGTTGTGAGCAAGGAGGGAATGGAGATTTGCGTGGAACTCAGCATCCGGGAAGTCGGATATCTCATCTGGAGAGAGAGACATAATGCGCTGTACCAGGTGAAGGACCTTACACGCCTGTGCGCCCAGTAACGAGTCCTTTGATGAGCCGACAACTTCGAAGGGGAGTGTGGCCGTGTACATCTTGTGGGTCACCTGTAGCTGGCAAGATCCTATGGACGGGATGACGTTCCCGTTATAGTCAACCATCTTGAGCCGGGATGGCGTGATGGGTGGTTTGACCTTCATGGCCTGGACTGCAGAATATGCAATCAGGTTGGCGGATGCGCCGGTGTCCAGACGGAAGGCGACGCGCGATCGGTTGACCGTCAGGGTGGCACACCACTCATCGGCTGGATTGATGGCATTGACCTTGTTGACATCGATGACGGAAACGCGGAAGGCATCCTGGTCATCTGCATCACTTAACTGGAAGTCTTGATGCGTGGGCTGGACGGTCCTGACTTGTCTGCGAGATTGTCGAGGATGCGCCGGATCCATGGGTTGAGCCGAACGACAGTGGGCTGCGTAGTGGCCCATCTTGCCACATCTGAGGCACTGTCGGTTTTTTGCAGGACATTGCCCTTTTAAATGTAGAGCTCCACAATTGCCGCACGTCATGACGTCACGGCGTTCGTTGCGCCACTGCGCATGCGCAGTGCGATCTTGCGGTGGGCGCGCCTGCGCAGTGCGTCCCTCGTTGTGGCCGTTATTTTTGGCGCGCACCTGCGCGGGAGACCGCGAAAAGCGCGGGAAGCGGCCGCTGTCGTCTGGGCCGTGGGTCGGGAAGTAATCGACGGCCTGGATGCGTTCGACGTCGTGGGCGGCCTGCCTTGCCGATTCGACGGCTGGGGACCCCCTCCGTGCCAACTCAGACGCCTGAAATTGGGCAAAACGGCAGGTAGCATTTTCGTGGAGGACACAGGCTTCCACAGCAGACGCTAAGGTGAGGCTTTTTATTTTAAGAAGCTGCTGGCGTAGGCCACTAGAGGCAACGCCAAAAACAATCTGGTCCCTGATCATGGACTCTGTGATGGTGCCGTAACCGCAGGACTGCGCTAGAATCCGGAGGTGCGTCAAGAAGGGTTGAAAAAGCTCCTCCTTACCTTGCAGGCGTTGCTGAAAGAGGTATCTTTCAAAACTTTCATTTACTTCAACTTGAAAGTGCTGGTCCAGCTTGAGGATGACCGTGTCATATTTGGACTGGTTTTCGCCCTCTTCGAACACCAGTGAGTTGAAGACGTCGGTGGCGTGCTGACCTGCGTAGAAGAGGAGCATTGCCATCTTCGTTTCATCCGAGGCACTCTGTTTTTCGGTGGCACGGATGTACAGGTCAAATCGCTGCCTGAAGAGCTTCCAATTGGTACCTAGGTTCCCCGCGACTTGCAACGGCTGCGGTCCGTCGGTGTGGTCCATGTCCAGAATGGCAGGTTAGTAGGCAGGTATCGATCCACTCCTGTACCATGTGGTGTTGGGTGTTCTGACACACAGATGAGCCAACACGGTTGTATATGGTACAACGCTATTTTATTTAAACTTACTATGTACAGTTTTGTCTTTGCACTCTGCACGTGGGGGTTCCCTGCTTGTGATGTTTTAACAGCTCTTCCTTGTTTCTTTGTCCCCAGACCTACTGACCACCAGGTGTCGTGCTCGTGCTTTTTATGTGGTTGGTGTTCTTGTCTGTGATTGGTTGTGGTGTTGTGTGCTCTGATTTGCCTGTTGGTGTGTCCATCATGATGTGTGTGTTTGAATATCATGACAAAAGGGATATTTTTATTAATAAGGATTGCCACACCCTTGTTACTTGATGAAAAGGAGGCAAAAAAACCTGCCCCACCCGATCCTGCCTCAATTTAAAGTGTTCCTCATCACAGAATCCCTACAGTGCAGAAGGAGGCCATTCGGCCCATCAAGTCTGCATCTGCCTTTGAAAGAGCTCTCTCCTTAAGCCCATGCTCCAGCCTATCCCAGTCACCCAGTAACCCTACCAAACCTTTTTGAACACTAAGGGGCAATTTAGCATGGCCAATCCACCTAATCTGCGCATCTTTGGACTGAGAGAAAACCCAGACAGACACTGGGAGAATGTGCAAACTCCCCATAGCCAGTCACCCGAGGCCAGAATTGAACCTGAGACCCTGGAGCGGTGAGGCAGCAGTGCTAACCACCGTGCCACTGTGTCGCCCCAATTGAGGTTAATCGAGATGAGTTTCCTGGAATAAAGCTATGTCGACTTTCTCCTTGAGAAAGGAGACAATCATTTTCCTTCTGATAGTGCGATGGATGCCCTATACATTCCCTGAGAAAATTTGGATTGTATTGGATCCGCTGGTGTCTCAGCAGGCTGGATAACTGAGTGAATCCCTTCTCACACTGAGAGCAGGTGAATGGTCTCCCAGTGTGAATTTGCTGGTGTCTGTGTAGGTTGGATAACTGAGTGAAGCCCTTCTCACACTGAGAGCAGGTGAACGGCTTCTTCCCAGTGTGAATGCGTCGATGAGCTTCTCGCAAAGATGGGTCACTGTATCCCCACAACCGAACATTTCCATGGTTTCTCCATGTTTTAGGTCTGGGGGGGACAGAGATTTACAGCTTTTGGGGAATGAGACAGGAAAGAATGTTCCATAGAAACTAGAATTGTCTGTTCTGAATTTCTATCCTGTACTGACAGTAATGTCTTTTGTAAATTGTTTCTGCAAGATATTAGAAGAGGACGAATTAGACAGAAATCTCGAACGTCACATCTCAATCTGGCAGTCACTCGATTCCTTTGGACCTGAATATCATCAGCCTTTGAATCTAGAAGGAGAAATGTTTGCCCCAAGTGTTGACTTCAAAAGATTTTAAACATCAGTGTGACTGGAAAAGCACCGAGACATACACACCCGAGTGAGAGTGTTCCAGAGCACTGACTGTGGAAAGAGCTTTAACCAGTTACATTGCACCATTCACAGCGGGGAGAGACTACACGTGTTTGTGTGTGGTCAAGGCTTCAATTATCCAATCTGTGGAGACACAAGGAGATCCAAAACATGGAGAAACCGTGGAAATGTTCGGATTGTGGGAAGGGATACAGAGCCCCATGTTTGCTGGAAGCTCATCGACGCATTCACACTGGGGAGAAGCCATTCACCTGCTCTCAGTGTAAGAAGGGATTCACTCAGTTATCCAACCTTCACAGACACCAACGGGTTCATACTGGGGAGAGACCGTTTACCTGCTCTCAATGTGGGAAGGGATTCAAACATTTATCCAGCCTGCACAAACATCAGCGAATTCACACTGGGGAGAAGCCATTCACCTGCTCTCAATGTGGGAACAGATTCAGTGCGTTATCCAGCCTGAAGTCACACGAGCGAGTTCACACTGGGGAGAGGCCGTTCACCTGCTCTCAGTGTGGGAAGGGATTCAGTTGTTCGTCCAACCTGTGGACACACCAGCGAGTTCACACTGGGGAGAGGCCATTCACCTGCTCTCAGTGTGGGAAGGGATTCACTGAGTTATCCCACCTACAGACACACCAGCGACTTCACACTGGGGAGAAGCCATTCACCTGTTCTCAGTGTGGGAAGGGATTCAGACATTCATCCACCCTGCAGAGACATCAGCAAGTTCACACTGGGGGGAAACCGTTCACCTGCTCTCAGTGTGAGAAGGGATTCACTCAATTATCCAGCCTGCAGAGACACCGGCGGATTCACACTGGGGAGAGGCCGTTTACCTGCTCTCAATGTGGGAATGGATGCAGACATTTATTCATCCTGCGGAAACATCAGCGAATTCACACTGGGGAGAGGCCGTTCACCTGCTCTCAATGTGAGAAGTGAATCACTCGATTATCCATCAGAGACACCAGTTGATCTGCTTGTAACTTCAACTTCACATGGGTCATAGAGTCATGCAGCACAGTAAAGGCCTTTCGGCCCATCGAGTCTGCGCCAGTCCAAAACAACCTCTTAACTATTCCAATCCCATTTCCCAGCACTTGGCCTATAGCCTGGGCATCGCAAGTGCCGATCTAAATGCTTCTTAAATGTTATGAGGGTTTCTGCTTCCACCAGCCTTTCAGGCAGTGAGTTCCAAACTCCCACCACCCTCTGGGTAAAAAAGCTTTTCCTCACATCCCCTCTAAACCTCCTGCCTCTTAACCTTAAATCTGTGCCCCCTGGTCACTGATCCCTCCAGGAAAGGGAAAGGTTTTTTCCTGTCTACTCTATTTATGTCTCTCATAATTTTTTACATCTCAGTCATGTCCCCCTCAGTCTCCGCTGCTCCAAGGAAAACAATCCAAGTCTATCCAATCTCTCTTCATAACTAAAACTCTCCAACCCAGGAAACATCCTGGTAAATCTCCTCTGCACCCTTTCCAGTGCTATCCCAACCCTCCTATAATGTGGATTCCAGAACTGCACACAATACTCTAGCTGTGGCCTAACCAATGTTTAATACAGTTCAAGCATAACCTCCCTGCTCTTAAACTCTCTGCCTCAGCTAATAAAGACAAGTATGCCATATGCCTTCTTAACCACTGGATCCTCCTGCTCTGCCACCTTAATGGGCTGGTGTACATGCACATCAAGTCCCTCTGATCCTCGGTGCTTCCCAGGGTCCTGCCGTTTATCATGTATTCCCTTGCCTTGTTTGACCTGCCCAAGTGCATCACTTCACACTTGTAGCATAAAACTTGAAATCCTGTTGTGTGATCCTTAGCTGGAATAATGTGCCCTAGTTGGGAAACTGCCGTGGGCATCACACTGACAGAGAAACAGGAAGGTGCTTGGAGGATGGACTGGGAATTGGAGCGGGTGACCAGGGCTAATGGTTCCGTGACCCCCGGAGTTCAGTACCCCTGTGCCAAAGCGGGGAGTCACAGGAACAGAGGCGCCAAAGAGAAACCATTTGGGTCCAGAACATTGTGAACATCCTTTTACTCTGGTTACTCTTTTACTCTGGTTGTCTTTGATCAACAAGTATTGTTTTTTTAAACCATGTTCTGTTTCATTAATAAACTTGTTTTGTTAAAAATATTTGATTTTTTTTCTGGTCTTTTCAAATTCATTCACTTAAGGGAAAGTGGGTGAGAGGAGTTGGCAGGCTCTTTAACAGAAAGTGAGTCCCTCAAAGGTAATGGATAAAGGAGCCAGAGGGGGAGATGAGATTTTCTTTTGACACATAGTGTTTGAAAATGGGGTTCAGGGAGCCAATCATGATTGACCAATTTATCAAGGTTCTTTGAGGGAATAACAAGGGATGTCAATAAAGGGGTACCTGTAGATGTGGTTTATCTAGATTTCCAGGAGGTATTTCTCAAGGTGCCACATCAAAGGTTACTGCACAAAATAAGAGCTCATGGTATAGGGCAGGAATTTTCAAAGTGGAGATCGCAACCTGCAGGTAGGTCACAGGCGGGTATCGGGAGGGTCACGGAGCCATCAATCGCGGCGTTCCCGATTGCGTTAATTCAGGCGCAACAGCCGCAGCGTCCAGCTTTTAAAAATGGCGGCTGCAAGAGGCTTTAGAAATACGGGCACGCGGAGCCCAGAGAGAAACACCGCCTCCTCCTGACCCAGGAGAAGATTTTTTTTTTTAAATTCAATTCAGTCTTCCTGGATTGGTCTTGAACATGCTCAAGGGCTGAGCATGCAGAACTCTCTTTGATAGTGAATTTTAGAGATTAAAAAGTTTCACAATACTTTGAGTTGTAATTCCTCCTCATCTATATCTAAAATAGTCGCATTGTAATTTGCAGACTATATCCCCAGGCTGTAAACCACTTGTGTGAGGAAAACTTACATCCTGCATCTGCTCTGTAGAGTCCTGAGAGAATAATGCCTGTTTCGATGAGGTCATTTCTCATTCTTCGCTACCCTTTACAAGGGCCGGTGCAGACTCGATAGGTCGAATGGCCTCCTTCTGAGCTGTAAATTCAATGAAATCTAGAGTATAGAATATAAGCCCAGGCTCACCTCTCGCATTAAAGGTAAGAAAAAAGGTCGGCCAGCGTGGGTCCCGAAGGATGGTCGGTTAGTAAAAATGGTCCCGGGCAAAAAGGTTTTGAGAAACCCTGGTGTAGGGGTTGACGTTTCAGGATGGATAGAGGATTGGTTGCTGACAGGAAGCAGACAGTAGGTATAAAGGGTCATGTTTGGGGTGGGAAGATGTGACAAGTGGAGTGTCACAAGGATCAGTGCTATTGACAACTATTTACAATCGATAATAATGAGTTGGATGATGGAACCAAATGCATGGCGGCTAATTTATACAAAAATAAAGTTAAAGTACCCAATTCTCTTTTTTTTCCACATAAGGGGCAATTTAGTGTGGCCAGTTCACCTATCCTGCACACCTTTAGGTTGTGGGGGTGAGACTCGCACAATTACGGGGATAATGTGCAAACTCCACATGGACAGTGACCCGGCCTGGATCAAACCTGGGTCCTCAGAGCTGTGAGGCAGCAGTGCTAACCACTGCACCACCATGACGTCCTTGACAGCGAAATTTGCTGATGACACAAAGATAGGTCAGAAAGTAATTTGTGACGTGGACTTAAGGAGTCTGCAAAGGACAACAAATAGGTTAAGTGAATGGACAAAAATGTTAAGGATGGAGCATAATGTGGAAAAATGTGAACGTATCCACTTTGGCAGGAAGGATTAAATAAAACACCATATTATAGAAATGGAGAAAGAGTTCAGAACTCTGAGGTACAGGGGGATCTGGGTGTCCTGATACAGGAATCTCAGTAAATTAGTTTGCAGGTACAGCCAGTGATTGGGAAGCACAATGGAATATTGTTGTTTATTGCAAGGGGACTGGAACATAAAAGTCGGGATGTTTTGCTGCAGTTGTACAGGGCCTTGGTGAGACCATATTTGGAGCACTGCGTACAGTTTGGGTCTCCTTATTTCAGAAATGAGATAGTTGCATTAGAAGCAGTTCATAAGAGGTTGACCCCCAGATTCTGGAATGAGGGGGTTATCCTCAGGTTTGACAGGTTGGGACTGTATCCATTGCAGTTGAGAAGAATGAGAGAGGATCTTATTGAAACACGAGGTCCTGAGTGGAATTGACAGAGAGAATGCTGGGAGGATGTTTCCCCTTGTGGCAGAGACTAGAACTCGGGGATACTGTTTAAAAACCGGGGCTGTGATTCAGTTTTCTGGTGCAGTGCGCCCCGCTGGCTGCGGGATTCTCCGTCTCACCAGCCGGTCAATGGGGTTTCCCATTGTGGGCAGCCCCATGCCGCCAGGAAATCCCCAGCATGGGTGCGCTGCTGGCAAGGCGGAGAATCCAGCCCAAGGGGGTTCCCATTTAAGATGCTGATGAGGATATTTGTTCTCCTAAGGGCCCTGGTACTGTGGATCTCTCTTCCCAAGAGAGTGGAGGGGCAGGGGCAGTGAATAGGTTTTAAGGCTGAGTTTGATAAATTCTTGATTGACGAGGGAGTGAAAGGGTGAAGGAAGAAAAGTGGAGTTGGGACCACAATCAGATCAGCCCTGATCTTATTGAATGGTGGAGCAGGCTTGAGGGGCCGAATGGCCCACTTCTCCTAATTTGTATGTATCGACCCTTAACACCCGCTTCCCCAAACTCTGAAATGATTCACAGTGATAACCCTTATTGGTGACAGTGGTTAGATGTTATTCAGTATAAATAAGAGCTGACACATGCTAATGTCTGAGCAGTAGTATCAAAGTGCAGCAGCATTCCCATTACACTCTGGGTGGAAGCACCATCTCCAGGTTAATGCTCCCTGTTCTGCCCCAGATGCCATGGTCCCAGCCAGTGGAATATGTAAAACCTCAACAAATCTCTGTGCTCGGGGAATCCCTTCTTATACTTTATTACATCACAAAGTCTATGGAGACAGATTTAACCCAATCATTGCTGAGCTAACATTTGAACGGACCAATTATAAAGCCTGTCATTGAACCGTCTGTACCCGCCCAAACCACGTCAAACTCGCAAACAATTGTCTTCCCCACGCTCCGTCCCCGGTACGGGGAGTCAGCATTCCCATGCCAAGCAGTGAAAACATGATGGCCTTGATACCCAGGTGTTGTCTAGGATTCCAGGCACTCTTGTTTTCTCTGTCCTCTGGGAGCTGTTTATCTCCCTGTTCCCACAGAGCAAGTCGTCTGTTCTCAGCTCTGCTCGATTTCTGCTGCAGTTTGGTCCCTTTTACACAGTTCAGATCAATAAAACATTTGGTCAGTGAAGACCCAAACCACAATTTCCCATCCTGTCACCTGTCAACCATCCTTACCCAGAGCGTAATCACAACAGGAATAAAAACAGGAGAAGTGTAACAATCAAATTCAAAATAATTCCCAGCCAGTCATTGAATTTAATTGAATGTTCACTAATTAGCAAGAAAACCTGAAGTAGGGCTTCCCCCAGGGTTTTTCCAGCCCACACCTCGAGCGGGAGGGAAACTCTCTCCGACCCCTCACTCAATTTCACTTTGTGGGGCTGGGGGAGAGAATAGAGCAGTGGGACCGACTGGTTGGCTCTACAGAAATTTGGCATTGACTCGATGGGCCAAATGGCCTCCTTCTCTGTCCTTATGGCTCTGATCTAAAGAGAAAATTTCAGCCTCTATAGTCTTTCCAATTCACTGAAGTCCCTCATCCCTGGTGCCATTCTCGTCAATCTTCCCTGCAATCTCTCTGAGAACTTCACATCTTTCCTGCGATGTGGGGCCCATATATAGGGTTCCATTCTGGAGGGAGAGAATTGAAAAGCAGGGTTATGTTGTTTAGAACCAGGGTTAGATTACACTGGGAGCACTGACAACATTTATGATTTCCATTCAGAAAAAGGAAATCGAGGCACTGGAGAAGGTGTAACAAAGATTCACAAGAATAATAGCAGAACTGAGAGCATTTCACCCTCAGGAAAAGCTGGGGCTTTTCCCTAGAATAGAGAAGACTGAAGGGTGACCTGATGGTAGTTTGAAGTTTGCAAAGCAACAGGGGAACATTGGACTTCGGAGCAGGAGTAGGCCATTCGGCCCCTCAAGCCTGCTGCACCATTCAATAAGATTGTGGCTGATCTGACTGTGGTCTTGGCTCCACCTTCCTGTCTGCTCCCACCCCCATAACCCTGGACTCGTCTGTCAACAATCTGTGGAACTCAGCCCTGAGTAGATTCAGTGAGCCAATGATCCACTGCTGTCTGGGAAGAGAATTCCACTCTCATCACCCTCTTGAGGCACAAAATAAAAATCATCATCTCTGTCTTTAACGGGAAACCTCTTATTCTTAAAATCTGCCTCTGAGTTCCCTTGTCCCCCACAAGGGGAAACATCTTCTGGGTATCCACCTTGTCCAGTCCCCTCAGAATATTCCATGTTTCAATAAGATCACCTCCCATTCTTCCAAACTCCAGTGGGATTGGGCCCAACCTATTCAACTTCTTCATCCAATCAGCCCCTCATCCCAGGATTGGGTCAAGTGAACCTTCTCTGAACTGATTCTAAAGCAATTATATCTTTATTCCCAAATACGGAAACTGAATCTGTATACCGTATTCCAGATGTGGTCTCACCAAGGCCCTGTACAGCTGCAGTGAAACTCCCCTCTTTTGTAATCCTTTCCCTTTGCAATAAATGTCCATATTCCATTTCCCTTCCCAATCACCTGCTGTGCCTGCACACTAAGCTTTTGTGATTCCTGTACCAGGACACCCAGATCCCTCTGTACCTCAGAGTTCTGCAATCTCGCTCCATTTGACTAATATACAGCTTTTCCATTCCTCCTGCCAAAACAGACAAGGTCACATTTACTCCCGTTATTCTCCATCTGCCAGATGTCTGCTCACTCACTGAACCTGGCCCCATCCATTTGCAGAATCTCCACCTCCTGTTGACATCTTTCCTCTCTACCCTGGTGTCATTGCTCAATTTAACTTTCATATATTTGATCTCTTCATCTAACTCATTGATGTAGATTGTAAATATTTGAGGAACCAGCACTGATCCCGGTGTCACTCCGCCAGTTACAGCTTGACAATCAGAAAGGGATCTATTTATCCCTACTCTTCTTCCTGTTAGCTAACAAATCCTTTATCCGTGTAAATACGTCCCCCCCACCCCCCCCGCACCATGGCATCTTATCTTGTGCAGTAACCTTTGATGTGACACCTTATCAAATGCTTTCTGGAATTTAAAGTCTGCCACATCTACCGGTTCCCCTTTATCCACCTTGAATGTTATTGCATGAAAAAACTGTGGTAGTATGTATTGGGGGTCATGTGGGACTGGAAGCCCTAATGTCATTGGCTGACAGATCCCGGGTCCTGGTTGGCCGTTGACCTCATACTCCGCCCTGAAGGCGAAGTATAAGAAGCCGGTGCCTTCCCCCGCATGCCAGTTTACTATCGGGCTGCTGGGGAACAGACACGCTTAATAAAGCCTCATCGACTTCACTCTGTTTGTCTCACGGAGTCTTTGTGCGCCACAAAAACTCTAACAGATTAGTTATACACAATTTCCCTTTCACAAAGCCATGTTGGCTCTGCCTGATCACATTATGATTTTATAAGTAACCTACTGTAACCTTAATAATGGATTCTCAGACTTTCCCTATCACAAAGTCAAACAATTATAGGCCAGTTAGTCTTGTGTATTGGTGGGCAAATTACTAGAATCAATCCTGAGAGATAGGATTGACTGTCACATAGAAAGGCATGGACTAGTCAAGGATAGTCAGCATGGATTTGTTACAGGAAGGTCTTGCCTCACAAATTTGATTGAATTCTTTGAGCAAGTGACAAACAAGAAAGGTTGATAGAGGTAGTGCAGTGGATGCGGTATGCATGGATTTTAGCAAGGCGTGTGACAAAGTCCCAGTTGGCAGATTGGTCAAGAAAGTGAAAGCCCATGGGATATAGAGGTATGTGGCAAACTGGATAAAAAGTTGGCTTAGGAACAGGAAACAAAGGGTAATGGCTTCCCTTGCAATTAGAAAGTTGTTTCAAGTGATGTTCCACACGGTTCGATTTTAGGACCCTTACTGTTTGTGTTATAGATTAACGATTTGGACGTGAACGTGGAAACACGATTGGGAAATGTGCAGTCGACACAAAGATTGACCGAGTGGTGGACTGTGTAGAGGACAGATACAATCTCCTGAATGAAGATGAATTGGTGGAGTGGGTGATAAAGTGGCCGATGGAATTTAACACAGAGATGTGTGAGGTCATGCATTTAGGGATGTCAAACAGTTGTAGGGAGTACACAATAAATGGGAATGTATGAAGAGGGGTAGATGAAGTGAGAGATCTTGGTGTACAAGTACGCATATTGTTGGGCCTAGAAAAACTTGTAGCTACGGGGAGAGATTGGCTAGGTTGGGGTTATTTTCCTTGGAACAACGAAGGCTGATGGATGACTTAATTGAGGCGTACAAAATTATGAGGGGGAGAGATAGAGTGGACAGGATAAAATTGTTTCCCTTGGTGGAGAATTCTAGAACCAGGGGACATAGATTCAAGATAAGAAGCAGAAAGTGTCGAGGGGACATGAGGAAGAACTTTTTTATGCAGAGGGTAGTTAGTAGGAATCTGGAATTCGCTGCACGAGTTTGAGGAGGCAGAGACCCTAAACTGTTAGTACCTGGCCTTGCACCTTAAGTGCTCTGAGCTACAGGGCTATGGACCGGGTGCAGGAAGGTTGGATTAGAAAGGGCACCTGGGAGTCCTCGGGCTGGCACGGACAAGATGGTTTGAATGGCCTTCTGTGCTGGAACATTTCTATGAGGGCGTTATACACCAGATACATCGATGACATTTTTTTCCTTCGGACCCACGGTGTAGAATCACTGAAACGACTACACGATGACATCAATAAGTTCCATTCAACCATCAGATTCACCATGGACTACTCTCCAAATTCAGTTGCATTCTTGGACACACTCGTCTCCATCAAGGACGGTCACCTCAGCACTTCGCTTTACCGCAAACACACTGATAACCTCACGATGCTCCACTTCTCCAGCTTCCACCCTCAACACATTAAAGAAGCGATCCCCTATGGACAAGCTCTCCGTATACACAGGATCTGCTCAGACGAGGAGGAGCGTAACAGACATCTACAGACGTTGAAAGATGCCCTCGTACGAACGGGATATGGCGCTCGACTCATCGATCGACAGTTCCAATGCGCCACAGCAAAAAACCGCACCGACCTCCTCAGAAGGCAAACAAGGGACACAACCGACCGAATACCTTTCGTCGTCCAGTACCTTCCCGGAGCGGAGAAACTGCGACATCTTCTTCACAGTGTTTACCACATCATCGATGAAGATGAACATCTTGGGAATCACCCCCACACCCCCACTACTTGCCTTCAAACAACTGCGCAACCTCAAACAAACCATTGTTTGCAGCAAACTACCCAGCCTTCAGAACAGTGACCACGACACCACACAACCCTGCCATGGCAATCTCTGCAAGACGTGCCAGATCATCGACATGGATACCACCATTACACGTGAGAACACCACCCACCAGGTACGCGGTACATACGCGTGCAACTCGGCCAACATTGTCTACCTCATACGTTGCAGGAAAGGATGTCCCGAAGCGTGGTACATTGGCGAGACCATGCGGACGCTGCGACAATGAATGAACGGACATTGCGCGACAATCACCAGGCAGGAATGTTCCCTTCCAGTCGGGCAACACTTCAGCAGTCAAGGGCATTCAGCCTCTGATCTCCGGGTAAGCGTTCTCCAAGGCGGCCTTCAAGACGCGCGACAACGCAGAATCGCCGAGCAGAAAGTTATAGCCAAGTTCTGCACACATGAGTGCGGCCTCAACCGGGACCTGGGATTCATGTCGCATTACATTCATCCCCCACCATCTGGCCTGCGAAATCCTACCAACTGTCCTGCTTGACACAATTCATACCTCTTTAACCTGGGGTTACCCCGTCTCTGGATCTGTAAAGATTTAATCACCTGCTAATGCTCGTATTCCAAGCATTGTCTGGCATCTTTGAATCGGTCTATACATATGTTTCTGGAACATACCTCTTCATTCACCTGAGGAAGGAGCAGCGCTCCGAAAGCTAGTGACATCGAAACAAACCTGTTGGACTTTAACCTGGTGTTGTAAGACTTCTTATTGTGCTCATCCCAGTCCAACGCCGGCATCTCTACATCATTTCTATGAGGGGTAATTGGGTTATGGGGATACGGTGGAAGAGAGGGCTTAAGTGGGTCGGTGCAGACTCAATGGGCCGAATGGCCTCCTTCTGCACTGTATGTTCTATGATTCTATGACACACATGTTAGGCTAACTGGCCTATGGTTTCCGGCTTTCTCCTCCCTTCTTTCCTGAACAAAAGTGTTACATTCTCTATTTTCCAATCCACTGGGACCCTTCCAGAATCTGAGGAATTTTGGGAGATTATAACCAATGCATCTACTCTCTGTGCCTCCACTACTTTTAAAACCCTAGGATACAAGTCATCTGGCCCTGGGGACTTGTCAGCCTTTGGGTCCAATAGTTTCCTTGGAACTTTTCTCAGTGATTGTTCGATGTTCATCCTTCTCTATCATCTCTTGATTTTCAATTACCTTTCTGAATTTTTTTAAGGCTTCTACCATGAAGATAGACACAAAATACCCGTTTAAAGCCTCCTCCATTTTGTTGTTTTCCACTATCAATTCCCCAGACTCACTCTCCAGAGGACAAATGCCAGCTTTAGTTACTCTTTTCCTCTTCAAATTGTTCCAATCGGGATGGGAGGAGTGTGAGTAGTATCTCGCCCCACAACTCCGCAGGTTGTACCATTCACCTAAAGCTTCAATTTACTCACCAAAATGGCCAACGGTTCAACTTCTCTCCCAATCTCCCCAAAAAAGGTCTTTATCAAGGCTTCTTTCAATAAACTACTGTTTATTATATAACAAAGTACTTTTAACAAGTTGCAAGCATTGATAAACGCACGGTTGTAATTGGGAAGTAAAACTATCAATGTCTTCCTGAAGAATTCCTCGAGTACACGCATAGACAAACAAACAACAAACAGATAGAGTCTCGCTTCAGAGGCTGTTACAAAACAAAGGATAAAGTTTGCAGGGTCTCCAGGTTGTTGACCTGGAGTTTCCCATGTAAAGCTGGTCCAGGTGGATAAATCTGGGATTTATCACCAACTGGTCCCAGCTTTGCAGGTTTAAATGCAGACCAGTCACACTGAGAGTTCTCTGACTGCAGGGTGAGAGCCACACACAATTTTAGACAAGGCAGAGAGAGAGAGCCAGCAAACATAGCCTTCCTTCCTCAGCTTGTTCCCCAATGAGACTGCCTTCACAACTAGCAGGTTGACGACTGGTCTTTTTTTCCTCTCTCATGTGATTTCCAGCGAGAGTCCTTTCCAGCCCCCCCCCCCCCCCCCCCCGCCCATCAATTAAAGCGATTGAAGTTCAAAACCTTCATCCAGATCTTTACAGAATAATACAGTGCAGAAGAGGCTCTTCAGCCCATCAGAGTCTGCACCGAAGCATGAAAGACACCTGACCTGCCTCCCCAATCCCATTTGCCAGCACCTGGTCCTTCAATGTTAGAACATGCCAAGTATTCATCCAGATACTTTTTAAAGGCTGTGAGGCAACCCGCCTCTCCTACCCTCCCTGGCAGTGCATTCCAAACTGTCAGCACCCTCTGGGTAAAAATGTTATTCCTCAAATCCCCCTAAGCCTCTTGCTCCTCACCTTGAACTTCTGTCCCCTCGTAGCTGACCTTTGAACTAAAGGGAACAGCTGCTGTCCACCCTGGATCCACCCTGTCCATGCCACTCATAATTTTGTCCACCTTGATCAGGTCATAGAATCCCTACAGTGCAGAAGGAGGCCATTCAGTTCATCGAGTCTGCACCGGCCCTCTGAAAGAGCACCTTATCTCGGCCCAATTCCCCACCTCGAGGCAATTTAGCATGGCCAATCCATCTAACCTGCACATCTTCGGACTGTGGGAGGAAACTGGAGCACACGAGGGAAACCCACGCAGACACAGGGAGAACGTGCAAACTCCACACAGTCGAACCCAGGTCTCTGGCGCTGTGTGGCAACAGTGCTAACCACTGTGCAATCATGCTGCCCTTCAGTCTTTTCTGCTCCAACGAAAACAACCCAAGCCTATCCAACCTCTGTTCACAACTTAAAATGTTCCATCCCAGGCAACATCCTGGTGAATCACCTCTGCACCCCTCCAGTACATAAGAACTAGGAGTAGGCCATCTGGCCCCTCGAGCCTGCTCCACCATTCAATGAGATCATGGCTGATCTTTTGTGGACTCAGCTCCACTTTCCGGTACAACCACATTCTTCCTATAATGTGGTGACCAGAATTGTACACAGTACTCCAGCTGTGGTCTCACCAAACCTCTACACGACTCCAACATGACCTCCCTGCTTTTGTAATCTATGCCCCAATTAATAAAAGCGAGTGTCCCATATGCCTCTTTTCACCACCCTATTAACCTGCCCTTCTGCCTTCAGAAATCTATGGACAGCACGCCAATGTCCCCTTGTTCCTTGGAACTTCCCACTGTCAGGCCATTCAGTGAATACTTCCCAGTCAAATTTCAACTTCCAAAGTGTATCACCTCACACTTCAGGGTTCAATTCCATCTCCTTTTTTCTGCCCACTTGACCATCCCGTCTGTATCTTCCTGCAACCCAAGACACTCCACCTCACTGTTAACCACCCGGCCAATCGTTGTGTCATCTGTAAACCTACTGATCGTACCCCCCACATCGTCATCTATGTTGTTTATATAAATGATGAACAATAGGGGACCCGGCTCAGATCCCTGTGGGACACCACTGGATACTGGCTTCCAGTCACTAAAGCAGCCATCTGTCATCACCCTTGGTCTCCTACAGCCAAGTCAATTTTGAATCCACCGTATCAAGTTACCCTGTATCCCATGTGCATTTGTCTTTGTAATATGTTTCCCATGTGGGACCTTGTCAAAGGCTTTGCAGAAATCCATATAAAATGAAATGAAAATCGCTTATTGTCACAAGTAGGCTTCAATGAAGTTACTGTGAAAAGCCCCTAGTCGCCACATTTCGGCGAGGCTGTTACGGGAATTGAACCGTGCTGCTGGCCTGCCTTGGTCTGCTTTCAAACCCAGCGATTTAGCCCTGTGCTAAACAGCCCCTAACCACCATCAACTGCACTACCCTCATCTGCACACTTGGTCACATGCTCAAAAAATTCAATCAAATTTGTTAGGCATTACCTCCCTCTGACAAAGTCATGCTGACAAATCCTGATCAATCCTTGCCTCTCCAAGTGGAAATAGATTCTCTCATTCAGAATTTTCGCCAACAGTTTATCTACCACTGACATGAGACTCACTGCTCTGTAGTTCCCTGGCTTATCTCTACAACCTTTCTTAAATAGTGGGACCATATTAGCTATTCTCCAGTCCTCTGTGGCCAGAGAGCAGTTAAAAATTTGGGGCAGAGTCCGTGCAATCTCCTCCCTTCCCTCCCACAGCATCCTGGGACATACATCATCTGCATATGGAGATTTGTCCACTTTTAAGCCTGCCAACACCTCCAATACCTTGTCATTCCCTATTTGCTCAAGAACCTCACAGTCTCTCTCCCCGAGTTCCATATCTACCTCCTCATTCTCTTGGGTGAAGACAGATGTGAAGAATTTGTTCAACATCCTGCCAATGTCCTCTGGCTCCACCCACAGACTCCCCCTCATCCCGAATGGGCCCGACTCTTTCCCCGGTTATTGATATACTTAGAGAATATCTTGAGATTTTCCCTACTTTTACCAGCCAGAACTTTCTCATGTCCTTTCTTTGCTCTCCTAATTGCTTTCTTAAACTCCACCCTGCACTTTCTATACTCCACTAATGCCTTTGTTGATTGCTCCCTTTGTACTTGCTAAAAGACTCTCTTTTCCTTCTCATCTTATCCTGAATGTCTCTGGCCATCCATGGTTCTCTGTGCTTGTTATTCCTTCCTATTACCCTCGAGGGAACATGTTGGGCCTATACCCTCCCCATTTCCTTTTTGAATGACCCCAGTGCTCTTCTGTAGATTTTCCCACAAGTAACTCTTGTACTTCCATGGTCTTATTTTACTAAAATCCGCTCTCTCCCAATACACAACCTTTTTTTGCAACTTGTCCATTTTATTTTGTGCCATGTTGTGGTCGCCATCACTAAAATGCTCCCCCACCAACACATCAACCACCTGCCGGCTTCATTCCCCAGAATTAGGTCCAGCTCTGCACCATCCCTTGTTGGACCCTCTACATATTGAGCTAAAACGTTCTCCTGCATACATTTTCAGAACTCTACTCCATCTGCTTGTTGGGTGGATTGGAAATTCTGAATTCTCTCTCAGTGTACCTGAACAGGAGCCGGAATGTGGCGACTGGGGGATTTTCACAGTAACGTCATTGCAGTGTTAATGTAAGCCTACTTGTGACATTAATAAAGATTATTAACTAAACTCTTAACATGATGACTATTGATGACTATTCCAATTAATGTTGGGAAAGTTGAAATCACCTTAGATAATTACCCTATTATTATTATTACACACCTCCATGATTTGCGCACATATTTGCTCCTCAATTTCCCGCTGACTATCTGGGGGTCTACAATAAACACCCAGCAATGTGACTGTCCTTTTCCTCAAGTACTATGGACGAGGCTGTTTGTTGGCAGTTCCAAGCTGAAGTTCTGACCTTAACTCCCAACTGTATAAATCATGCCACATCTGATTCTATCTATTTATATATTCGAGCTAGTTTACCCTCAGACTCTACTTCCTTCCTACCTCTTTATTATATTTTTGTTCATTTTTTGCTGCTTCTTAAAATCGGTCCCACCTTTGACCGAACACAAACCTTTTCAAATTTGTGCAGCACTTTCAGTTTAATCCTTTACTTCCTTCTTTAATAATAATCTCTATTAGTGTCACAAGTAGGCTTATATTAACACTGCAATGAAGTTACTGTGAAAAGCCCCTAGTCGCCACATTCCGGCGCCTGTTCAGGTCACGGAGGGAGAATTCAGAATGTCCAATTCACCTAACAAGCACATCTTTCGGGACTTGTGGGAGGAAACCGGAGCACCCGGAGGAAACCCACGCAGACACGGGGAGAGTGTGCACCCATTGATGATGCATCCTTCCCAAAGAGACAAATGTATTTATATTAGATCTGCCTGTAGTGGTAGGAAAAACATTATTTACTTTGCATGATAAAATAAATGTCCTTCCATCAGCTTTTGTGGATTATTTCAGTGGAAATGTGCTCTCTCAGGCTCAATGATCATCAGCCCACTGGAAGCAAAGTCATGGCCAATCCAGCAGAAAGAAACCCTCCCACCCTCCCACTGCACCAAGTGTCAGAATCAACACGGTTCAGTCCTGGGTGTGATTAACAGCAGCAATAACAGCAGAATCCAACCCCTGTCATCACTTGTGAACTCGCTGGTGTCTCAGCAGGTCTGATGACTGACTGAATCCTTTCCCACACACTGAGCAGGTGAAGGGCCTCTCTCCAGTGTGAACTCGCTCGTGTACTCGCAGTGTGGATAACTGAGTAAATCCCTTCCCACAGTCAGAGCAGGTGAACAGCCTCTCCCCAGTGTGAACTCTCTGGTGTGTCTGCAGGCTGGATAACCGAGTGAATTCCTTCCCACACTGAGAACAGGTGAATAGCTTCTCCCCAGTGTGAACTCGCTGGTGTCTCTGCAGGCTGGATAACCGAGAGAATTTCTGCCCACAGCCAGAGCAGGTGAATGGCCTCTCCCCAGTGTGTACTTGCTGGTGTGTCTGCAGGATGGATAACTGAGTGAATCCCCGCCCACACACAGAGCAGGTGAACAGCCTCTCCCCAGTGTGAACTCGCTGATGTTTCCGCAGGGCGGATGAATCATTGAATCGTTTCCCACATTGAGAGCAACTAAATGGCTTTTCCCCAGTGTGAATTCGCTGGTGTGTTTGCAGGTGGGATAGTCGAGAGAATTCCTTTCCACAGTCAGAGCAGGTGAATGGCCTCTCCCCGGTGTGAAGTCGGTGGTGTGTCTGCAGATTGAATAAGTGAGTGAATCCCTTCCCACACTGAGAGCAGGTGAATGGCCTCTCACCAGTGTGAACTCGCTGATGTCTCCGCATGCTGGATAAGTGAGTGAATCTCTTCCCACACTGAGAGCAGGTGAATGGCCTCTCCCCAGTGTGAACTCGCTGGTGTGACTTCAGGCTGGATAACCGAGTGAATCTTTTCCCACACTCAGAGCAGGTGAATGGCGTCACCCCAGTGTGAACTCGATGGTGTGAGTTCAGGCTGGATAACTGAGTGAATCTCTTCCCAAACTGAGAACAGGTAAAAGGTTTCTCCCCAGTGTTACCCCGCTGATGTCTCTGCAGGTTGGATAACTGAATGAATCCCTTTCCACACTGAGAGCAGGTGAACGGCCTCTCCCCACTGTGAATGCGTCTATGAGCTTCGAGCTTTGATGGGGCCCTGAATCCCTTCCCACAGTCCCCACATTTCCATGGTTTCTCCATGTTTTGGGTCTCCTCGTGTCTCTCCAGGTCGGACAATCAGTTGAAACAGAACACGTGTACGGTCTCTCCCCGCTGTGAATGGTGTGATGTGTTTTCAGGCTGTGTAACTGGTTAAAGCTCTTTCCACAGTCAATGCTCTGGAACACTCTCACTCGGGTGTGTGTGTCTTGGTGCTTTTCCAGTCACACTGATGGTTAAAATCTTTTGAAGCTGACAAATCAGGGAAACATTTCTCTTTCCAGATTCAAAGGCCGATGATATTCAGGACCTAATGAACCGAGTGACTCGGTCAGATCTTGATGTGATGTTTGGTTTGAGATTTCTTTCTGTAAATCCTCACTGTTGAATATTCTGGACTAGGAGTTAACAAAAGACATCACTGTCAGTGCAGGATAGAAATTCAAAACAGACAATTCTAGTTTCTCTGGAACATTCTTTCCTCTCTCATCCCCCACAAGCTGTAACTCTCCATCCCACACACACCCTCCATTCTCACTCTGCTGTATCTAATATTCACCCTCCCAATTCTCCTGAAGGTGCTGATTCAGGCTGACTGACAGATCCATGCTCACTGCTTCCTGTCAGATCTCCGGTGGCTGTATGTTGGAGAAGGTCACACACTACGTCGCACCATCAGGATGGTTGGTTTTTTTCGTCCTTTTTGCCCAATTCCCGGGGAATTTATGTGAACAAACTTGGGTCAAGCTGAAGGTTCAGTGAACACGTCGACAAAATCATGCTGAAAATTTAAAAAAGTCTGATGGAAGGAAGTTACGAGAGGAAACCCTTCGACGGATTTGGTGAGTGCGTGTGGCTCACCAGGAGGGAGGTTGGTGGAATTGACTCCAGTGGGTGCAGCCGTTCCTATCACGGTGGATATGCTGGTGGGGGCACTGGCGTCGGAGTTTGAGAAGCAGGTTGGGAAGTACTTTGAGAAACAAGGGCAAGCTCTGCCAGCATCTCTAATGGAAAGAATCCTTTTACTTGCGGGATCGCAGGAGGGTAACACGTCTGGAATCTATGGGCGGATCCTTTCAGAAGAAGTAAGCTCAGTGGATGGAGTGAAAGTGAAAGTGGGAGGAGGATGTGGGGCCTGTAGGAGATGATGGGGTGTGGAGTGAAGTCCTTGACAGGGTGAACTCCACGTCATCGTGTGCGAGACTGGGCTTGGTCCAGCTAAAGGTAGTGTTTAGGGGACAGCTAACCAAGGAGAGGATGGGCAGTTTTTTCCTGGATGTGGACAATAGGTGTGAGCGGTGTTCCAGAGGTCCGGCCGGCCAACCACACACACATGTCCTGGTCCTGTCCCAAACTAGTGAGCTTTCAGGTCTCCTTCTTTCGTACCATGTCGGCGATTATCAATATCGAACTGGAGCCCTGGCCTTTGGTTGCCATATTTGGGGTGTCGGACTCGCTGGGGCTGCAGACGGGGGAGCGGAGGCCGATGTCCTTGCCTTCCCTTCGTTGATCACCCAGAGGTGAGTCCTGCTCAGTGGAGGTCTCCAACCCCACCAATTGCCCCAGCATGGTGTGGGGATCTAATGAAATTTTTATACTGAAAAGATTAAATACACCGTGAGGGAATCAGTCCAGAGTTTTACTCAAGGTAGTGGCCTTCTATTACTTACTTCAAGGAGTTGGTCACTATCAGTTGCTGTAGCGGGGGGGGGGGGGGGGGGGGGGGGAGGAAGAGATTGGGAGGTGGGGGGGATTGGGAGGTGGGGGGGTGGAGTTGTCTTGTGTCGGATTGTGTTTTGTTTCTTTTTTTCTTGGTGGATGTTTTGGGGTTTTATAAAAATTTGCATGTTCTGTAAGAATTTGTAAAACTGAAAAACTTTATTTTTAAAGCAAAGATGATGAATAATTTCTGACTGAAATTGGATGGGCAATGCAGGGTCACAGAATGGGACCCACTCGACACTGACAGAATTGCTCAACAGAGTGGGCATCGACTTGAAACGTCCAATGGACTCCTCGTCTTCTGTTATAAATCTGACTGGAAATATATAACGTAGCTACAGGACTATATTACAAAACCAGAATAATCAATGTACTTTATTCCAGAACAACCAATAATATATCTAATCTGTGCAATAAAACAACACCAGACATCTCTCTGTCCTCATAGAATCAGAGTTTTACAGCAGAACAAGAAGCCCTCCAGCCCATCATTTCAGCATCAGCTATCTATTACCTATCTATTCTTATCCCATTTCCCACCACTTGGTCCACAGCCTTGTATGCTTTGGCCGATCAAATGCTCCCTGCTCTTATATTCTATACCTCAGCCAATAGAAGCATGAATCCCATAACCCGATTGATTGAATGGCCTAATTCTGCTCCTCTTGACCTATACTCTTATATCCCCTCGTGACCACCTTATCTACCTGTCCTGCTGTCTTCAGGGACCTATGGACATGCACACCAAGGTCCCTCTGGTCCTCTGTACTTCCTAGGGTCCGACCATTCATTGTATATTCTCTTGCCTTGTTAATCCTCCCAAAATTCATGACCTCACACTTTTCAGAGTTAAATTCCATTTGCCACTGTTCTGTCCATCTAACCAGTCCGTCCACATCATCCTGTAATCTAAGGCTTTCCTCCTCACTATTTCCCACACCACCAATTTCTGTGTCATCTGCAAACGTACTTACTTCCTACGTTCACACCCGATCATTAATGTACACTACAAACAACAAGGGACCCAGTACTGATCCCATCGGAATATCACTGGACACAGACTTCCAGTGACAAAGACAATCTTCGACCATCACCCTCTGCCTCCTGCCACAAAGCCAATTTTGGATTCAATTTGACAAATTGCCCTGTATCCCCAGGGCTTTTATCTTCCTGACTAGTCTTCTGTGTCAGGCTTTATCAAAAGGCTCACAGAAGTCCACTTAAACTACATTAACTGTACAGCCTTCATCACCTAGTCACCTCCTCAAAAAATTCAGATCAAATTTGAAAGACCCGATCTCCCCCTGACAAAACCATATTGACTATCCTTGATCAATTCTGCCCCAGAGTTTTTTTTCCAATAGTTAACGACCACTGATGTCAGACCAAAATCCAAATCGAAACAAAATCCTACCAACTCTCCTGGCCTGAGACAATTCACACCTCTTTAACCTGTAATTCTCCCTCTCCCCAGTTTGTTCCGTCTGGACCTGCAGACTTAATTACCTGCAAAAACTTGTATTCAAAGCATCGTATTGCAGCTTAGACTTTGTCTATATATATGTTTCTGGAACCCACCTCTTCGTTCACCTGAGGAAGGAGCAGTGCTCCGAAAGCTAGTGATTTGAAACAAACCTGTTGGACTTTAACCTGGTATTGTAAGACTTCTTACTGTGCTCACCCCAGTCCAACGCCGGCATCTCCACACACTGAAGTTAGACTCACTGGTCTGTAATTTCCTGGTATTTTCTTACTTCTTTTGAATAATGGTACTACATTATCTGTCCTCCTGTCCTCTAGCTCCGCTCCTGTGACCAGAGAAGATTTGAAATTGTCAGATCCTCTTCAATCTCCTCCCTTGCCTCCCATGGAGGCCTGGGGATTTAAATAAGTCAACAATTGAAGGTCAGGGGTGACACGGTGACAATGGATCGCATGGCTGCCTCACAGCGCTGAGGTCCCAGGTTTGATCCTGGCCTCAGGTCACTATACTTGTGGGGTTTGCACATTCTCTCCATGTCTGCGTGGGTCTCACCCCCACAGCCCAAAGATATGCAGGGTAGGTGAATTGGCCATGCCAAATTGCCCCTTAATTGGAATAAAGAAATAATTGGATACTTTAAATTTATTTTTTTTAAAAAGCAATTGAAGGTCAGAATTTGAAAAGAAATGGACAGGGGAAGAAAAGAAAGTGTTTTACTCCCAGATGTTGGAGACAGGAGGAAGTTTCAGTCTGTGTGAAGATCGATATTCACTCAGACAGAGGAGCAGCAGCTTTGCTGGGCAGACCAGTGGAGGAAGCTCCGTGCAGCCATTGACACAAAGACCGGACACTGATCTGCTGCAGGCCCAGCGTATTTCCGGTCCTCCCCAGGTTTCCATTGTTCCTGTAGCCAATAGAGGGTGGATTCGGGCCTCACGTGGGAGTGGGCGGGGCTTTCACCGCCGGACGCACTGAGCTCATTTCCAATCTGCAGCATTTTGTTTGTCCCAAACTGACTGCGAACGCCCCTCCATTCCTGTGACGTCACAATGCAATCCTGTACGAATCACTCTGAATAGAAATCACTCTGAAGCTCAAAATGTCACTTCCGTCCTTTAGACGTCACAGTGGATCACTTGTCCAATAGGAATAACTGTGAGGCTCAAAATGTCACTTCCGCATTGTGACGTCACGGGGAGCCTTGCCGCAATCAGCCAATAGGAATCAGTCTGCTCCATAGACTGAGGACCGGAACAGGAAGAAGCACACGGGAAGTTAAAACAAGCATTGACTTCTGCCCCCGGCCTCGGTCCACCAGACCTGAGAAAGCCGACCTACATACATTGCAGGAACGAAGGTGAGTTCCATGCCGCAGTAGTGACCGAAGTCCACGGGGACAGGCGAAGACCAGTGGCATATTACTCAACAAGACGGGCTTGGCTCGCTGCGTGGCAGTTCTGGACTGCGCAGCATGGGCGGTCAGAGTCAGCGAACCTACAGTAATGAACGGAGATATTATCTTGCACACCAGGCATACCATTGTAGAAATGTTGAACAACAGTAAGCTCAGATCAGTCTCAAACCTACAACAGGCCCACTGGGAAACAGTGTTAATTCCTAATGATGTGGAGATGACGGTGTTGGACTGGGGTGGGCACAGTAAGAAGTCTTACAACCCCTGGTTAAAGTCCAACTAGCTTTCGGAGCTCAGCTCCTTCCTCAGGTGAAAGTTCACCTTCAGCTGAGGAAAATTCAGCTCCGTCACCTGAGGAAGGAGCTGTGCTCCGAAAGCTGGTGATTTGAAACAAATCTTTTGGACTTTAACCTGATGTTGTAAGACTACTTACTTAATGGTGGTGGCCAGGAATGGGGAGAGATATAGCTAAGCACTGTCAGAGATGCATCCCATGTGCGCAGTACAACCCGGGGTGCCCCGTAAAGATCTGGGTGGCACATCAGCCGAGACCAAAGGGACCCTGGGAGAATCTCCAAATTGACTTTACCGGATCACAACCCCCGAGCCAGGGAGAACGATACTGCCTAGTAATAATTAACCAATTTACCAGATGGGTGGAGGCATTCCAAACCCGCGACTGCACAGCCACAACCGTGGCACGAATATTAGACAAGGATGCGATTCCTCGCTGGGGGATACCTTTGCAACTAGATTCGGACCAAGGAACACACTTTACTGGAACAGTAATGAAGAAAACATGTGAGTCGATGGGGATCGAACAAAAATTCCACATCCCTGACCATCCCCAAAGCTCAGGAATGGTAGAGCAGATGAATAGGACCCTAAAAACCTGCCCTGACAAAGGCTCTAGGGGAGAATCGGCAGCAATGGGTAGATGTGCTGCTCATTGTCCTAATGAAGTTAAGAGCGAGCCCAAACCGAACAACTGGATTATCATCCTATGAGGTGACGACGGGATGAGCTATGCAACTGTGCAGGGGATAATAACGGGGAGAAGAAATAGTCCGATAAGGGACAGGACGCGTAGATACATATTAGAGCTCAGTAATCAGTTAAAGGAAATGCGGCAGCCAGTGTGGACTGGGCAGGAGACAAAGGAGAAAAATCTGGACTTATTTTGGACTGCATTCCCTGATGTCCCTACAGCAGAGACAAAGGTGATGGTAAAGCCTGGGTTTGCCCCCGATGGACAGGACCGTATCAAGTCCTGATCAGTGGGGATACCTGTGTATGTGTGAACATAAAGGGTATGGGACGATGGAAACATTGGGCACAATTAAAAGTATACCGAGAGTAAAAATATGTATTTATGTTCAAATCAGGTAACTCCACACAACCAAAATTCCGAAAAACTGCAGAAGACCCATGATGTTTGCTGTAAGAATGATAATATGTTTGATGGTAGTAACCGGGAGTAGACTCCCAACGCAGAATTAACGGGACTTGCATGTAAATACCTACTTGTACATGTCATGTTTATATGCGAAAGGCATAGATGTCTCTAGCTGTTGGGTGTGTGCCCATGTGCCAATCCATGCAAAAGGGGGAATACCCCTGAGATCAGTGCCCTTTAATATAACGGAGGTGGCAGCGTGAATAATTAAGCAGAACGAGACGGGGGGGAAATCGATGGACGATATCGCGGGGATAGATATATACGCCATACATCTAGAACAATGGAAGAAGGCAGGGTACCATCTCAGGGGTGTTCACCGGGTTTTACCAACCCCGGTATAATTTCACCCAAGCTCCACCATGGTTCGCAATCACTGATATGAGGTGGACTAATGAGGTGTTATGTCTGCAAAGAACCCCAACGGGATGGCCCGGGGTGATTAGCGTGGGACACAGCACATGCCGATGGACATATGACATCTCCAAGGGATATGCATAGCTGAAAGAGTTGCCCAATAACACATACCCAGGGGCAAGAGAGTGGATCTGGGTAGTGACAATGGGAACTAATCCGATGCAATACACAGCATATAACGGTACATTATAATGTCCACTTTATTTGTGGACACAAAGCTTACCCATGGCTCCCAGTAAGTGGACAGGATCCTGCTACTTAGGATATGTTGTTCCCTATGTACACCACATACGGACCCTGAGAGAGAACCCAGGCCTTACAGAAAAGAGACCGAGACACAGCGATACTTTGGAATTTTACTCCCCCCCCCCCCCCACCACCACCACCACCACCACCACCATAGGAGTGGCCTTTGCCATAAAAGAACTACGAAAGGTTGCTAACATTCTGGAAGAAGTGGCAAACGATACTACCGAGGCACTGATCGAGATAAGCACCGAAATGGTAGCAATAAGGACAGTGACCCTGCAAAACCGAATGGCCCTAAATTACCTCCTGCTTAGTGAGGGTGGGACTTGTACCAGAATTGGCTCCAAATGTTGTACCTATATTCCTGACAGTTCGGAGAACATCACTAACCTTGCGGATCGTATCCACCAGGAGGTTAAAAAGTTACACGAATCACCGGGGAATGGATGGTTAGATTGGTTACTGGGAGGATCCTTGTGATCATACCTGACACATGGGCGAGCCATAATCCTTGTAATATGTTGTTTAATTATTGGATGTTTTAATACTTGCTGTAAAGTCATGGTGGCTCAGATGATGCCTGTTGCTAGCGCAGTGACAGACGATGAGACTGGAACATTGAACCCTTTGATATGTGCACCTGGCAACAACAAAGATGACAGAAATATCGAGCAATGTGCGGAGGACTTCATGTGAAGGGTAGTTGATGAGCTACAGGTAAGGTGTAGATACGGAACATCTGTGAAGCCGCATGCCCCAAAGGCCGTATAATACACACCCTGTCACCTTCGAATGTATGAACACTGAATTCTGCTGAACACAAACTTTGATGAAAACAAGTGTCCCCTGACCAGGTGCATCCTGTGTATGTAACTGACCCATTGCTCCACAACCACAGGAGCGAGTGACCAAACTCAAAATAGCAACCAAAAGAGGAAGAGGCCCTCTTTGTGCATCACTACCTGAGACACCATGACCAATATGTAATCACAAATGTAAAGAGCTGATTGGAACAATGTAACCTGTTGTTGAAAACTCACCACTATTCTTCGAAGTCCCCCTATACCAAAAAGGGCCGACATTCTAAATAGTGAACAGGGATTCGGTGGGTGCTATTCAGGTCAAACTATATATATATTTTTTTAAATAAATATTTTATTGAAAATTTTTGGTCAACCAACACAGTACATTGTGCATCCTTTACACAACATTATAACAATACAGATAATAATGACCTTTTTTATATCAACAAAAAACAACAAATAAATAAATATTAAATAACAAAAATGAAAACTAGCCCTAATTGGCAACTGCCTTGTCACAGGCTATACCCCCCCCCACCCCATCCCTCCCCTCCCCCCCCCCCCCCCCCCCCCAAGTCCTGGGCTGCTGCTGCTGCCTTCTTTTTTCCCCCATCTATCTTTCCGCAAGATATTCGACGAACGGTTGCCACCGCCTGGTGAACCCTTGAGCCGACCCCCTGAGGACGAACTTAATCCGCTCTAGCTTTATGAACCCCGCCATATCATTTATCCAGGTCTCCACCCCCGGGGGCTTGGCTTCTTTCCACATTAGCAATATCCTGCGCCGGGCTACTAGGGACGCAAAGGCCAAAACATCGGCCTCTCTCGCCTCCTGCACTCCCGGCTCTTGTGCAACCCCAAATATAGCCAACCCCCAGCTTGGTTCGACCCGGACTCCTACTACTTTTGAAAGCGCCTTTGTCACCCCCACCCAAAACCCCTGTAGTGCCGGGCATGACCAAAACATATGGGTATGATTCGCTGGGCTTCTCGAGCACCTCGCACACCTATCCTCCACCCCAAAAAATTTACTGAGCCGTGTTCCAGTCATATGTGCCCTGTGTAATACCTTAAACTGAATCAGGCTTAGCCTGGCGCACGAGGACGACGAGTTTACCCTGTTTAGGGCATCTGCCCACATCCCCTCCTCGATCTCCTCCCCTAGCTCTTCTTCCCATTTCCCTTTTAGTTCGTCCACCATAGTCTCCCCTTCGTCCCTCATTTCCCTATATATATCCGACACCTTACCATCCCCCACCCATTTCTTTGAGATGACTCTGTCCTGCACCTCTTGTGTCGGGAGCTGCGGGAATTCCCTCACCTGTTGCCTCGCAAAAGCCCTCAATTGCATGTACCTGAATGCATTCCCTTGGGGCAACCCATATTTCTCGGTCAGCGCTCCCAGACTTGCGAACTTCCCGTCCACAAATAGATCTTTCAGTTGCGTTATTCCTGCTCTTTGCCACATTCCATATCCCCCATCCATTCCCCCCGGGGCAAACCTATGGTTGTTTCTTATCGGGGACCCCCCCAATGCTCCGGTCTTTCCCCTATGTCATCTCCACTGTCCCCAAATCTTCAGTGTAGCTACCACCACCGGGCTCGTGGTGTAGTTCCTCGGTGAGAACGGCAATGGGGCTGTCACCATAGCCTGCAGGCTGGTCCCCCTACAGGACGCCCTCTCTAATCTCTTCCACGCCGCTCCCTCCTCCTCTCCCATCCACTTACTCACCATTGAAATATTAGCGGCCCAATAATACTCACTTAGGCTCGGTAATGCCAGCCCCCCCCTATCCCTACTACGCTGTAAGAATCCCTTCCTCACTCTCGGAGTCTTCCCGGCCCAAACAAAACCCATGATGCTCTTTTCTATCCTTTTAAAAAAAGCCTTCGTGATCACCACCGGGAGGCACTGAAACACAAAGAGGAATCTCGGGAGGACCACCATCTTAACCGCCTGCACCCTCCCTGCCATTGACAGTGCTACCATATCCCATCTCTTGAAATCTTCCTCCATCTGTTCCACCAACCGCGTTAAATTTAGCCTGTGCAATGTGCCCCAATTCTTAGCTATCTGGATCCCCAGGTAACGAAAGTCTCTTGTTACCTTCCTCAACGGTAGGTCTTCTATTTCTCTACTCTGCTCCCCTGGATGCACCACAAACAGCTCACTCTTCCCCATGTTCAATTTATACCCTGAAAAATCCCCAAACTCCCCAAGTATCCGCATTATTTCTGGCATCCCCTCCGCCGGATCCGCCACATATAGTAGCAGATCATCCGCATATAAAGATACCCGGTGTTCTTCTCCTCCCCTAAGTATTCCCCTCCATCTCTTGGAACCTCTCAGCGCTATCGCCAGGGGCTCAATCGCCAGTGCAAACAGTAATGGGGACAGAGGACATCCCTGCCTTGTCCCTCTATGGAGCCGAAAATATGCCGATCCCCGTCCATTCGTGACCACACTCGCCACTGGGGCCCTATACAACAGCTGCACCCATCTAACATACCCCTCTCCAAAACCAAATCTCCTCAACACCTCCCACAGATAATCCCATTCCACTCTATCAAATGCTTTCTCGGCATCCATCGACACTACTATCTCCGTTTCACCCTCTGGTGGGGCCATCATCATTACCCCTAACAGCCTCCGTATATTCGTGTTCAGCTGTCTCCCCTTCACAAACCCAGTTTGGTCCTCGTGAACCACCCCCGGGACACATTCCTCTATTCTCATTGCCATTACCTTGGCCAGGACCTTGGCATCCACATTTAGGAGGGAAATTGGTCTGTAGGACCCGCATTGTAGCGGATCCTTTTCCTTCTTTAAGAGAAGCGATATCGTTGCTTCAGACATAGTCGGGGGCAGTTGTCCCCTTTCCTTTGCCTCGTTAAAGGTCCTCGTCAGTACCGGGGCGAGCAAGTCCAAATACTTTCTGTAAAATTCAACTGGGAATCCGTCCGGTCCCGGGGCCTTTCCCGTCTGCATGTTCCTAATTCCTTTCACCACTTCTTCTACCGTAATCTGTGCTCCCAGTTCCACCCTTTCCTGCTCTTCCACCTTGGGAATTTCCAGCCGATCCAAAAAATCCATCATTCTCTCCTTCCCATCCGGGGGTTGAGCTTCATACAATTTTTTATAAAATGTCTTGAACACTTCATTCACTCTCTCCGCCCCCCGCTCCATCTCTCCTTCCTCATCCCTCACTCACCCTATTTCCCTCGCTGCTCCCCTTTTCCTCAATTGGTGTGCCAGCAATCTGCTCGCCTTCTCCCCATATTCATACTGTACACCCTGCGCCTTCCTCCATTGTGCCTCTGCAGTGCCTGTAGTCAGCAAGTCAAATTCCACATGCAGCCTTTGCCTTTCCCTGTACAGTCCCTCCTCCGGTGCTTCCGCATATTGTCTGTCCACCCTCAAAAGTTCTTGCAGCAACCGCTCCCGTTCCTTATTCTCCTGCTTCCCTTTATGTGCCCTTATTGATATCAGCTCCCCCCTAACCACCGCCTTCAACGCCTCCCAGACCACTCCCACCTGAACCTCCCCATTGTCATTGAGTTCCAAGTACTTTTCAATACATCCCCTCACCCTTAGGCACACCCCCTCATCCGCCATTAGTCCCATGTCCATTCTCCAGGGTGGGCGCCCTCCTGTTTCCTCCCCTATCTCCAAGTCTACCCAGTATGGGGCATGATCCGAAATGGCTATAGCCGTATATTCCGTTCCCCTCACCTTCGGGATCAATGCCCTACCCAACACAAAAAAGTCTATGCGCGAATAGACTTTATGGACATAGGAGAAAAACGAGAACTCCTTACTCCTAGGTCTACTGAATCTCCACGGGTCCACACCTCCCATCTGCTCCATAAAATCCTTAAGCACCTTGGCTGCTGCCGGCCTCCTACCAGTCCTGGACTTCGACCTATCCAGCCTTGGTTCCAACACCGTGTTAAAGTCTCCCCCCATTATCAGCTTTCCCGTCTCTAGGTCCGGGATGCGTCCTAGCATTCGCCTCATAAAGTTGGCATCATCCCAGTTCGGGGCATACACGTTTACCAAAACCACCATCTCTCCCTGTAATTTGCCACTCACCATCACGTATCTGCCCCCGTTATCCACCACTATAGTCTTTGCCTCGAACATTACCCGCTTCCCCACTAATATAGCCACCCCCCTGTTTTTCGCATCCAGCCCCGAATGGAACACCTGCCCCACCCATCCTTTACGCAGCCTAACCTGGTCTATCAGTTTCAGGTGCGTTTCCTGTAACATAACCACATCTGCTTTAGGTTTCTTAAGGTGTGCGAGTACTCGTGCCCTCTTTATCGGCCCGTTGAGCCCTCTCACGTTCCACGTGATCAGCCGAGTTGGGGGGCTTCCCACCCCCCCCCCCCCTTGCCGGTTAGCCATCATCTTTTTCCAGCTTCTCACCCAGTTCCCACGCAGCTGTATCACCCCCAGGCGGTGCCCCCCCGCCCATCCTCTCCTGTACCCACTCCCCCCTTTCCCCAGCAGCAGCAACCCAGTAATTCCCCCCTCCCACCCCCCCCGCTAGACCCCCCGCTAGCGTAATTACTCCCCCCATGTTGCTCCCAGAAGTCAGCAAACTCTGGCTGACCTCGGCTTCCCCCCGTGACCACGGCTCGCACCGTGCGACGCCCCCTCCTTCCTGCTTCTCTATTCCCGCCATAATTATCATAGCGCGGGAACCAAGCCCGCGCCTCTCCCTCGGCCCCGCCTCCCATGGCCAACGCCTCATCTCCTCTCCCTCCCCACCTCCCCCCATCACCACCTGTGGGACAAAGAAAAGTTACCATACCGCAGGATTAGAACATAAAACCCCTCTTCGCCCCCCCCATTCGCCCCACCACTTTGTCCAAACGTTCTTTTTCATACTCCACTCATTCCAGTTTTTCTTCTACAATAAAAGTCCACGCTTCATCCGCCGTCTCAAAGTAGTGGTGCCTCCCTTGATATGTGACCCACAGTCTTGCCGGTTGCAGCATTCCAAATTTTATCTTCCTTTTGTGAAGTACCGCCTTGGCCCGATTAAAGCTCGCCGTCCTTCTCGCCACCTCCGCACTCCAGTCTTGATAAACGCGGATCACCGCGTTCTCCCATTTCCTGCACCGAGTTTTCTTCGCCCATCTAAGGACCATTTCTCTATCCTTAAAACGGAGGAATCTCACCACTATGGCTCTGGGAGTTTCTCCTGCTCTCGATCCTCGCACCATAACTCGGTACGCTCCCTCCACCTCCAACGGACCCGTCGGGGCCTCCGCACCCATTAACGAATGCAGCATCGTGCTCACATATGCCCCGACGTCCGCCCCCTCCACACCTTCAGGAAGGCCAAGAATCCTCAGGTTGTTCCTCCTTGCGTTGTTTTCCAGTGCCTCCAACCTCTCCACACATCGTTTCTGGTGTGCCTCCTGTATCTCCGACTTCACCACCAGGCCCTGTATATCGTTCTCATTCTCGGCTGCTTTCGCCTTCACGACCCGAAGCTCCTGCTCCTGGGTCTTTTGTTCCTCCTTTAGCCCTTCGATCGCCTGTAGTATTGGGGCCAACAACTCTTTCTTCATTTCCTTTTTTATCTCCTCCACGCAGCATTTCAAGAACTCTTGTTGTTCAGGGCCCCATATGAAACTGCCACCTTCCGACGCCATCTTGGTTTTTGCTTGCCTTCCTTGCCGTTGTTCCAAAGGATCCGCTGCAATCCGGCCACTTTCCTCTCCTTTTTCCATCCGTGTCCAGGGGGAACACCCTCCTGGTTTACCGCACGGTGTTTTTAGCCCTTAAAATTGCCGTTGGGGCTCCTATCAAGAGCCCAAAAGTCCGTTTCACAGGGAGCTGCCGAAACGTGCGACTCAGCTGGTCATCGCCGCACCCGGAAGTCAGGTCAAACTATATTTTCAAGTTATCCCCCGGTATAACCCATACCTTCACTGAAGATTTCATTTACTTACCACTTAGTAGTATCGATCCTGGGTCACGCATTGTAAAGTAAGTAAAGTAGACTTTGGAATAACCACTATTTCAGGTTAAAACTTTTAAGTTAATTTATTATTATATATTTTTTTCTTTTAAAAGATGCAATCACTGTCTTTACAGAAAAGTAAAAAGATCTTTCTTCTGGATCCTTTTGGTTGGTTGAAGGGACCTTCAGGCCCAACTTGACAATCAATCTTTTTAAAATCTGGTCTTCTTTAGATGTATTCGCTGGTTAGCTCGGTTGCTATGTCCTATCTTTCCCATGTACCGAGCTGTGAGAGCTGGCTCTGCTGGCTGTCTCTGAGCTGACTCTGCCTCCTCTTTAAATTCTAGTCTTCCTTAGATGTATTAGCTGTTTTAGCTCGGCTACCTTGCTTTGCCCCATGACCGAGCTGACTGTAAGCTGACTCTGCTTGCTTCTCTTGTCCCTTCTCTCTCTCTCTCCCTCTGGTTCTTGTAGTTCCTGCTCTGGTCTCTGGGTTTATATATTTTTCAAACAGTTATTAAGTTTTTATGTCTTTATTGTAAAGTAACTTTTATTTCACTTGGATTGTAAAAGGTACCTTTAATCTGAATTTTTCTAACACACGACTAAGTATTCATTTTGGGCATGGCCTCAGCCCTCAGATCTGATTACATCGTCTTTTGTGATGTTCAAAGTTCCTTTGTGATGTTCAAAGTTCCTTTGTGATATTCAAAATGCTTTGATTTCAAGAGGGGTGTGAATCTTGGTCCCTGTCATTTCTATAGTTTTATTTTCCAATTGTGTCCCCATAATTTTCATAATTTTCACTTTGATTTTAGCTTTAAATTATGTTTCTCGTAGACTGATAGTCTCCAATTTTCTTTAATTTACCTGATATTAGCAACATTTCACACGGTATTGTCACCAAATTCAACTGAATCTCATCCTTTCCTTTCCAGCTGCTTACTAAGATAGTTAATTTCAATGAAGGTGTGAAACATTGCTTTTAGCTGTATGCTAAAAATCCACTTGGTTATAACTTGAAAGGTTTACATTTATCACCTAACTCAAGTGAAACCCTCATCCATGCTTTTCCAGATGCTTACAAAAATCCTGTCTGTTTGCTAAGTCTGTTTGGAAGAAGGAATCTGCATTTTATAATCCTGCTCTTTGCAGCTGCTATTAACCATTCGTGGGGTCTTTCCCTGCATCCTCTTATGTTTCTTAAATCAGGTATTGTCAGACTTCCATGTTTCAAATGACACATCTTTCCACATTATCAATTACAAACCTAATGTGTAAGGACCTGATTGGAGAAATGTGATCTGAATGTGTTAATAGGGGAATCGATTGGCTACATGTAAATGAGTACACAAACTAATTCCGCTTTTTGAAACTGTATATTAAACCAGCGTAAGCCCTGGCTCGAACGGGAAGAAGTTTCCACGGGTTCTGGGACTCTTCTCCCAGAGCTCTGTAACAATACATTGCTTCTCTTGCTCACCAGAAAGGTCTATTCGTGAATATTTTCACCCAACAGATTTCCAGTCATAACGTCGTTGTGGCACAGAAGGACAACTCGAGTTGATGTCGACCAATTCTGTCAGTCTGGAGTGGGTCCCATTCTGTAACCCTGCAGCATCCATCCAATTTCAGTTAGAAATTATTGATCAGCTCTGCTTGAGGTCCCTCACTGGCAGCAAGTTCAAGATCGTGATCAATCACAGCCCCCTGTATCTTAACCATCTGAAACAATCCTGTACATTAAACACAATTTTAGTCCAGTTACATATTTCCGTTAGGCTGGCAGCCTGCACAAATATTTTCAGATGTCTGTGTCCTGGACAGGAAGCAGTGAGCATGGATCTGTCAATCAGCCTGAATCAGCACCTTCAGGAGAATTGGGAGGGTGAATACTAGACACAGCAGAGTGAGAATGCAGGGAGAGTGTGTGGGATGGAGATTTACACCTTTTGGGGAATGAGAGAGGAAAGAATATTCCAGAGAAACTAGAATTGTCTGTTCTGAATTTCTAGCATGTACTGACAGTGATGACATTTGTAAATTCCATTACAGGATATTAGAAGAGGAAGAATTCCAGACAGCAATCTCAAACCAAACCTCACGTCTCCATCTGACTGAGTCACTCAATTCACCGGGACTTGAATATCATCGGCCTTTGAATCGAGAAGGATAAAGGTTTATCTTCTTTCTGCTTCAGAAGGTTTTAATCATAAGCGTGACTGGACCATGGAGAAACGGTGGCAATGTGGGGACTGCGGGAAGGGATTCAGATTCCCATCTGCACTGGAAACTCATCGGCGCAGTCACACTGGAGAGAGGCCTTTCACCTGCTCCACATGTGGGAAGGGATTTGCGCTGTTATCCAACCTGCACACACACCAGTCAGTCCACGTCAGGGAGAAGCCATTCACCTGCTCCATGTGTGGGAAGGGATTTGCTCTGTTATCCAACCTACACAGGCACCAGCCAGTCCACGACACGGAGAGGCTATTCACCTGCTCCACGTGTGGAAAGGAGTTCAGTTATTCATCCCAACTGCTGACACACCAACAAATTCACACTGAGGAGAGACCGTTTAGCTGCTCTCACTGCACAAAGAGATTTCGAACCTGAGCCTATTTGCTGACGCACCAGCGAATTCACACTGGGGAGAGGCCATTCACCTGCTCTGATTGTGGGACAGGATTCACTCGGTTATCCAACCTGCAGGCACATCAGCGAGTTCACACTGGGGAGAGGCCATTCACCTGCTCTCAGTGTGGGACAGCATTCACTCAGTTATCCCACCTACAGGTACACCAACAAATTCACACCGGGGAGAGGCCGTTCCCCTGCACTGTGTGTGGAAAGGAATTCACTAAGTTACCCAATCTGCAGGCACACCAGCGAGTTCACACTGGGAAGAGACCATTCACCTGCTCGGTCTGTGGGAAGGGATTCGCTCAGTTAGCCACGTTGCAGGCACTCCAGTGTCTTCATACCGGGGAGAGGCCATTAAGCTGCACCGTGTGTGAGAAAGGATTCACTCGGTCAACATACCTGGTGAGGCACCAGCAAGTTCACGAGTGATGACAGGGGATGGCTTCTGCTGTAAGCACAACTGCGCCTATACTTCCTCAGGAAACTAAGGAAATTCGGCACGTCCACATTGACTCTTACCAACTTTAACAGATGTACTATAGAAAGCATCTTATCTGATTGCATCACAGCCTTGCCTGGCAACTGCTCGGTCCAAGACTGCAAGAAATTTCAGAGAGTCGTGAACACCGCCCAGTCCATCACACAAACCCGCCTCCCATCCATTGACTGTCAACACCTCCCGCTGCCTTGGGAATCCTTCTAAATTTCTGTCTCGACGTGTATATACAAGTTTTGTAAATGTTATGTTGTTTTTTGCATTTGTGACTCGGGCTGGTATGGATGGGTTCTTCCCTGAGGTTGAGGACAGATGTGAGAGGTACAGGAGGGGGCCTGTCAATCATGTTCACATGTTTTGGGTGTGCCCGAAGTTGGGGGATTCTGGCCATTGATTTCCGAGGTGGGGCTTTCTGGTGTTTCGGATCAGCCAGAGCTGCTGGAGGGGAAGTGGGTCTTCACCACTATGATTGCACGGCGGCGAATCTCACTGGGTTGGAGGTCGGTCGCCCCACCGAAGGTATCGGCATGGTTGGGGGATTTGGCGGAATTTCTGCAGTTGGGGAAGGGTTCTCCGAGGGTGAAGAGGGTTCTGCGTAAGACGGAGGGTCTTTCTGTCTCTATTTAAGGATGTTTGTCGCCCGGTGGGGGGGGGGGGGGGGGCTGGTCAGTTGTGAAAGGGATGTTGGGGTAGTTTAGGGAGGAAAAGGGGGAAAATGAGAAACTGTTTGAAAGCCAACGGTATTTGGTTGTTGTTTGTATAATTGATTGTATTTGGTATAAAATACATACATTAAAAACACGAACTAAAAGTCTAATGATCTTCTCCATTGTTGGTGAAAAAACCCATCTGGTTTACTAATGCCCTTTCGGGAAGGAAATCTGCCTCCTTCCCTGGTCTGGACTACATGTGACTCCAGATCCACAACAATGTGGTTGACTCTGAAATGGCCCAGCCACAAAGCTGTAAGAATCTGCAAGGATGTTTATTCCATAGAATGGAATTCTACAGTACAGAAGGGGACCAATCGGCCCATCGAGACTGCACCAACCATACCCAGAGCAGCTACCTCAGTCTATTCCCCCGCCATATCCCCATAACCTCACTTAACCTGTATATCTTTGGACTATGGGAGGACTCCAGAGCGATGGAGGAAACCCATGCAAACACGGGGAGAATGTGCAAACACCACACAGACAGTCACCCAAGGCTGGAATTGAATCCGGGTTCCTGGCACTGCGAGGCAGGAGTGTTATTAAGAATGAAACCGGACTATTTGCATGTCAAACATCAAAAGCAGCAATCAACAGACAGAGCTAAACAATCCAACAACCAATGGATCAGATCTGAGCTCTGCAGTCCTGCAAGTAACTTTGAGCCACACAAATGGCAGGCAATGACCACCTCCCTCATGAGAATCTAATCACCCCATTTACCCCACTATCAACATCTTGGGGGTTACCATTGACCAGAAACTGAACTGGACTAGCCATATAAATACTGTGGCTACAAGGATGGGTCAGAGGCTGGGAATCCTGTTGTGAGTCACTCACCTCCGAACTCCTGAAAGCCTATCCATTATCCAGAGGTCAGGAGTGTGATGGATCACTCTCCAGTTACCTGGATGAGTGCATCTCCAAAATTAGAGAATCACACACACTTAATGTGTCAAAAATAAAATCTCATCTCTCTCTCTGGCTCCTTTGCCAATTACATTGGAGGGACTCACTTTCTGATAAAAGAGTCTGTCAGGGATGGCGCAGTGGTTAGCACCGCTGCCTCATGGCGCTGAGGCCCCGGGTTCAATCCCAGCCCCAGGTCACTGACCGTGTGGAGTTTGCACATTCTCCCCGTGTCTGCGTGGGTCTCACCCCCACAACCCAAAGATGTGCAGGATTGATGGATTGGCTCTCCTAAATTGCCCCTTAATTGGATAAAACATAATTCGCTACTCTAAGTTTATTTTTAATAAGAGCCTGTCAACCCCTCTCACCCACTTTCCCGAAAGTGCATCAATCTAATCATGAAAAGTCCGAAAAATCAAAATTTTTATAATAAATATTAATTAATGAAACAAACAAGATGATAAAGACAGAATGACTTGAGGGTCAAAGACAGCCAGAGTAAAAGGATGTTCACAATGTTCAGGATCCAAATTGTTTCTCTTTGTACCCTGTTCCCATGACTCCTTGCTTTGGACATGAGAGCTGAACCCTGTGGGTCACGATACCATAACCCCCCCATCCCCACACATCGTCCCAAACCTCATGCCCTGATTGGTAGAGCCCCATTTCCAGTCCATCCTCCAGCACCTTCCTGTCTCTCTGTTGGTGAGGTGCCCATGGTAATGTGATAGGAGGATGTATTCGATCAATGATCAATAGGGAGTGTGTGGGGAACAGCGATTTATAGTTTGAGAGGGAAAAGTATGTTCTCTGATGACTAGAATTGTCAGTTCTGGATTTCTACCCTTTACTTACAGCGATGTCCTTTGTAATCACCTTTCCCAGGCGATGAGCAGAGAGGCTTTGCAGACAGGAAACACAAATCAAACATCCTTATTCTGAGCTGTGTCAGAGAAGGAATCATGGAATTTACAGTGCAGAAGGAGGCCATTTGGCCCATCGAGTCTGCACTGGCTCTTGGAAGGAGACCCTACTTAAGCCCATGCCTCCACCCTACCCCCGTAACCCAGTAACCCCAGCTAATCTTTTTTGGACACTAAGGGCAATTTATCACGACCAATCCACCTAACCTGCACATCTTTGTACTGTGGGAGGAAACTGGAGCACCCGATGGAAACCCACGCAGACACGGGGAGAACGTGCAGGCTCCACACTGACAGTGACCCAAGCCGGGAATTGAACCTGGAGCTGTGAAGTGACTGTGCTAACCACTGTGCTACCGTCCTTTTAGATTGGACACTAGACCAGTCAGTAACAAAAATAAGTAATGAAATTGAGTTCAGACAGAGATCTGCATGAACTGACACCACTTTGTTCACAGATTAACAGAGTAATCACTGTGCTTGAATCAATGTTATTCACTTTTGGAATTGAATGAAGGGTCAGATTAACTATATCACCGCCAGTATCAGATAGGTCTGTTTAATACAGAACAGGGTTAAACCCAGTGTCCAATATTAGAGGTCTCTGTGGCTGTTGGATGCCTGGTTTCACTGTACAGCTGACAAGCCCACAGCTTCAATGAACTGGTCTACCCAGGGTTTGTTTCTAAACCCTCATCACAACATATTACCTGGTTAGCTATTTATATATGGTCATCATGGTCAGACAGATAACACAAAGCTCAACCAGAAACTATGGTTCTTCTTTCTACTGATTCCAGCTCCTACAGGGAGTGACGGCATATCCAGTCCTCCGCTCTGTTACTGGGCTGTCATTGACATGGGCAATAGAGAGACAGAAGTTGCCTTAGGCTTAATGGGAAGTTGAAACTTGTAGCTCTAAATCAACTGTTTAAGATTTCTGAAAAGATAAGTAACTTTAAATAAATTCTAAACCCAGTGAACAAATTAAAGAGTCATCAGGCAAAAACTTCAGGTTTTATATCTTTTACTGCAAAAAACTAGAAGCAATAATGGATAAACACTATTTTTATTAGGAATGTATCCCTTAAACAATAAATAGACTTTGCCCTTTTACTTTAAATTTTTTTTTTAGAGTACCCAATTTATTTTTTCCAATTAAGGGGCAATTTAGCATTACCAGTTCACATACCCTGCACATCTTTGGGTTGTGGGGGTGAAACCCACGCAAACACAGGGAGAATGTGCAAACTCCATACGGAGCCGGGAACGAACCTGGGACCTCGGCGCCGTGAGGCAGCAGCACTAACCACTGTGCCACCGGGCTGCCACTTTGCCCCTTTACTTTAATATGGTAATGCCGACATTGGACTGGGGTGAGCACAGTATGAAGTCTTACAACACCAGGTTAAAGTCCAACAGGTTTGTTTCGAATCACTAGCTTTCGGACCACAGCTCCTTCCTCCGGTGAATGAAGAGGTGGGTTCCAGAAACATATACATAGAGAAAGTCAATGATACAAGACGTTACTTTTGAATGCGAGTCTTTGCAGGTAATTAATCTTTACAGGTCCAGACTGAGTGACTGGAGAGAGGGATAATCACAGGTTAAAGAGGTGTGAATTGTCTCAAGCCAGGACAATTGGTAGAATTCTGCAAGCCCAGGTCAGAGGTACCAGGTTCGATCCTGGATCTGGGTCACTGTCCATGCAGAGTTTGCACATTCTCCCCGTGTTTGCATGGGTTTCGCCCCCACAACCCAAAGATATGCAGGCCATGCTAAATTACCCTTTAATTGAAAAATATGAATTGGGTACTTTAAATTTTTTTTTAAACCACGGCAATGAAGTTACAAGTCGCATCATTCTGGCGCCTGTTAGGGTACACTGAACGAGAATTCAGAATGTTCAATTCACCTAACAGCACGTCTTTCAGGCATTCCAGAACAAGAGGTTCTTAGGATAAGAACTTTAGGATAAGGATAAGTCTTAGGATAAGATGGCCGGCATGGTAGCACAGTGGTTAGCACAGTTGCTTCAGATCTCCAGGGTCCCAGGTTCGATTCCGGCTTGGGTCA
The DNA here is from genome assembly GCF_047496885.1 of Scyliorhinus torazame. Taxonomy (NCBI): domain Eukaryota; kingdom Metazoa; phylum Chordata; class Chondrichthyes; order Carcharhiniformes; family Scyliorhinidae; genus Scyliorhinus; species Scyliorhinus torazame. Next base: position 168,638,790 of record NC_092711.1, read on the forward strand.
CTGGCTGTGTGGAGTCTGCATGTTCTCCCTGTGTCTTCGTAGGTTTTGTACGGGTGCTCCAGTTTCCTCCCACAGTCCAAAGATGTGCAGGTTAGGTGGATTGGCCATGATAAAAGGTAGATTGGCCATGATAAATTCCCCTTAGTGTCCAAAAAGGTTAGGTGCGTTGATTGGGTTACGGGGTTGGGGTGGAGGCGTGGGCTGGGCTGGGGTGCTCTTTCCAGGGGCTGGTGCCGATTCGATGGGCTGAATGTCCTCCTTCTGCACTGTAAATTCTATGATTCCACCGGGTGTTTCAATTTCCTCCCACAAGCCCCGAAAGACATGCTGTTAGATAATTTGGACATTCTGAATTCTCCGTGTGTGGTCGAAAAGGAAGTTGGGCTTTTCAGAGTAACTTCATTGCAGTGTTAATGTAAGCCTATTTGTGACAATAAAGATTATTTTAAAAAAGAGGGAGGAAAATCTGAAGAGTTGAGGAGAAGCTGCTTCTCCCAAAGGGCTGTGAATCTGTGGAATTCACTACCCCAGAGTGCGGTGGAGCTGGGACAGTGAGTACATTTAGGAAGGAGTTAGACAGATTTTTCATCGGGTTGAATGGCCTAATTCTGCTCCTATATTTTATGACCTTATGAAAGGGGGAGACATTGATTTGCTCCCAGATGTTGCCCAGAGGAGGAAGTTTTAGTCTGAAACACATTGTCCAACCTCCACATTGTGACATTACAAAGGAGTACGTCCTCTTAATCAATAAGTCTGCTCCGAGGTGACGTCACTGCCCAGCGCGCAGAGGCGGGAGTCCCGCCCCCACCCATTGTTCCCCTTCCCCCACATATCCTCGAGACAAGGTTTCCAGGCAACCGGCTGACAGTTCCGGCCGTCGATGATCCACCCGTCCTCTAACCCGGGACTGCGCATGTCTAAGGGAAGGGGACGCTGCGCATGTGAAGTGGAGCTCACTTCCGCTGACCTTACTGCTGAGGTGTTGACCAATAGGAAGATGGGAGGACCGGAAAGATTCTGCTCCTCCACCAATCAGAGCTCCCCCATTGTCTCAATGCGGAAGCTGGACATGGAGGTTTCTGCCGTGCAAAGCTGTTGTTCCGCCAACCCTGGGTGAGCTTGAGCTGCACACAGACTGAACCTTCCTCCTGTCTGCAACATCTGTGAGTAAAACACTTTCTTTTCTTCCTCTTACCATTTATTGTCTCATTCTGACCTTCAATTGGTCACTTGCAGCAACTGAAGGGAAAGGAAGTGAATCCAGGGAGGGTGCAGACTCTGGAGAGCGTGGCGGTCTCTCTCTCTCTGGCTGTCTGAAAGACATTGACATCCTTTGCTCCCTGGGCTTGACACATTTATTTGTCTGGCGAAAATGATGGTCTGTTTCCTAATGTTCACATTTAAAGGGCTGGTTTCCCCAGGAGATGGCTGACATTAAAGGGAACAGTAAACAGGACAAATCAAACCCAACCAATTACTTCCCTGTCGGAATACTCCACCAACAGCAAAGTGATGGAAGGAGTCATTAACAGCGTTATCAAGTGGTACTTGCTCAGCAAAACCCGCTCACAGATGCTCAGCTTGGGTCCAACCAGGGTCACTCAGCTCCTGACCTCATTACAGCCTTGGTTCAAATATGGACAAAAGAGCTGAATGCCAGAGGTGAGGTGAGAGTGACTGCCCTTGGTATCAAGGCAGCATTTGACCGACTATGGCATCAAAGAGCCCCACCTAAACTGAAGTTAATGGGAATCGGGGAAAACTCTCCAGTGGTTGGAGTCATACCTGGCACAAAGGAAGATGGTTGTGGTGGTTGGAGGTCAATCATCTCTGCTCCAGGTGTTCCTCAGGGCACACTCCTAGGCCCAACCATCTTTAGCTGCTTCATCAATGACCTCCCTTTCATCATAAGATGAGAAGTGGGTTTGTGGATGACTGCACAATGTTCAGCACCATTCGTGACTCCTCAGATAATGAAGCAGTCCATGTCCAAATGCAGCATGTCCTGCACAGTGTCCAGATGTTGGCTGATAAGTGGCAAGTTCCATTTGTGCTGCACCAAGTGCCAGACAATGACCATCTCCTTCAGTGGTATTAGCATCGCTGAATCCTCCACAACCAACATCCTGAGGGTTACCATTGATTAGAAACTGAACTGGACTAGCCATATTAATATGGTCACCACCAGGGCAGGCCAAAGACTACAGCGAGTTACGCACCTCCTGACCCCCAAAGCCAGTCCACCATATACCAGGCACATGTCAGGCGTGTAATAGAATAATCACCACTTGCCTGGTTGAGTGCAGCTCCAACAACACTCAAGATGCTGCTCTACACCATCCAGAACAAAGCAGCCTGCTTGACTGCTCCCCATTCCGAACCACCAACGAACAGTGGCAGCCATGTATACCATCTACAATGTGAACTGCAGTAACTCACCAAGGTTCCTCCGACAGCACCTTCCAAACCCATGACCACTACTATCTAGAAGGACAAGAGCAGCAGATAACTGGGAACCCCACTACCTGGAGGTTCACCTCCAAGTCACTCACCAGACAGACTTGGAAATATATCACCCTTCCTTCATTGTTGCTGGGGCGACATCCTGGAACTCCTTCCCTGACAGCACAGGGGATGTACCTACAACTCAAGGACTGCAGCGGTTCAAGAAGGCAACTCATCACCACCTTCTGAAGGGCAACTGGGGATGGGCAATAAATGTTGGCCTCATCATCGACATCCACACCCCGTAAATGAATTTTAAATTTTTTTATATCGGACAGAGATATATCTAGTGTTATATGGAATGTATTATATATATTATTGATGGTTCTGTAACAAAATACATGTATTATTATTTCTAGTTTTGTAATATAGTACTGTACCTACATTATATATTTCCAGTCATACAGTCATTGCAGCACTGACAGAATCCATTTGGTAGCTCAAGTCAATGCTGACTCTCTGTACAGCAATCCAGTCAGTCCCATTCCCCTTCGATATCCCTGTTCCCCTGAAAGCTTATTTTCTTCATATTTTATTTTGAATTATTGATCATCTCGACTTCCACAATCCTTGTGGGCAGTGGGTTCCTGATCATGCCCACTCCATGACTAAATCAAATTCTTCCTCAGAATCACCCCATCTCTAATCAGTAAATATACTTAAATGGAGAGTCTCTACTCTTGTACAGGTTGTTTGTGAGTTTAGATTTGTTGATCAGCACCAATCAGCACCTTCATAACAATTGGGAGGGGAAGGAAGTGAATCCAGTCTGTATATTGCACACATTTATCATCCAGTAACAGAGACATATATCTGTCTGGCAGCCTCTGTGTCCAGGACAGGAAGCAGTGAGCTTGGAGAGATCGATCAGCCTGAATCAGTGCCTTCAGGAGAATTGGGAGGGTGAATATTAGATACAGCAGAGTGAGACTGGAGGGAGAGTGTGTGGAATCGAGATTTAGAGCATTTGAGGGAAAGAGAGAGAGCTAACAATGTTTGATAGAAACTAGAATTGTCTGTTCTGAATTTCTATCCTGTACTGACAGTGATGATTTTTGTAAAATCTTTTTGCAGGAAGTTAGAACGAGAGGAGTTTGAGGTGGATATCTCAAACTAAATATCCTGTCAAGAACTGGGAACCAAATATCATCGACCTTTGAATCTAGAAGGAGAAATGTTTGTCTATTCTGTCTGCTTCAAGAGATTTTAAACATCAGTTTGTTTGGAAAAGCACTGAGACACACACAAACCCACGTGAGATTGTTCCAGTGCACTGACTGTGGAAAGAGCTTTAACCAGTTACACAGCCTGAAAAAATACTATACCATTCACAGCAGGGAGAGACTGTATAGGTGTTATGTGTGCGGACGAGACTTCGACTGATCGTCCAGCGTGGTGAGACGCAAGATCACCCGGACCATGGAGAAACCATGGAAATGTGAGGACTGTGGGAAGGGATTCAAAGGCCCGTACGGGCTGGAAAGGCATCAACGCAGTCACACTGGAGAGAGGCCATTCACCTGCTCTGTGTGTGCGAAGGGATTCACAGCCCCATGCAGGTTGGAAAGGCATCAACGCAGTCACACTGGAGAGAAGCCTTTCACCTGCTCTCAGTGTGAAAAGGGATTCACTGACATTGGTAACTTGCGGAGACACGAACGAGTTCACACTGGAGAGAAGCCATTCACCTGCTCTGACTGTGTGAAGGAATTCATTCAGTTATCCCACCTGCAGAGACACCAGAGAGTTCACACCGGGGAGAGGCCATTCACCTGCACTGTATGTGAGAAGGAATTCACTCGGTTATGCCACCTGCAGACACATCAACGTGTTCACACCGGGGAGAGGCCATTCATCTGCACTGTGTGTGATATGGGATTCACTCAGTTTTCCAACCTGCAGGCACACCAGCGACTTCACACCGGGGAGAAGCCCTTCATCTGCACTGTGTGTGATAAGGGATTTGCTCAATTATCCGGCCTGCGTAGCCACAATGTCACTCACACCAAGAGCAGGCCCTTTAAATGCTCTGTCTGCAGGAGGGGTTTCAAAAGCTCACAGCTACTGATGTCCCACCAGCGCATTCACACTGAGGAGAGACCGTTCAGCTGCTCTCACTGCGCAAAGAGCTTTAGAACCTCATCCAACCTGATGAAACACGAGCAAGGTCACACCGGGCAGAGCCCGTTCACCTCTCCGACTGGGAAAAGATTCACTCGGTCATCACTTGCTGAGCCACAATGTCACTCACACCAATGAGAGACCCTTTAAATGCTCTGACTGTGGGAGTGGGTTTCAAAAAGCTCTCCGGTACTGATGGAACACCAGCGCATTCACTGTACAAAGAGGTTTAGAACATCATCCACATTGCGGAGACACCAGCGAGTTCACACTGGAAAGAAGCCATTCACCTGCTCTCACTGTGGGGAGGGATTCACTCAGTCGTCCAACATGCTGAGACACCAAAGGGTTCACAAGTGATGTTGGGTTAGATTCTGCTGTTTTTCCTGCTGTTAACCACATCCAGGACTGAACCTGGAGTGGGTGGAGGGGTTTGTCTCCTCGTCAACTCCTGGTGCTCGGATGTGGCGACCCTGGCGAAGTACTGCTGCCTGGACCTGGAATACCCGACTGTGAAGTGCCGTCCATACTGCCTTCCACGGAGTTCACTTCTGCCATCATCATGGCGGTCTACATCCCACCCCAGGCGGAAGTGAAGTGGATTGGATTGGATTTGATTATTGTCACGTGTACCGAGGTACAGTGAAAAGTATTTACCTGCGAGCAGCTCGACAGATCATTAAGTACATGGGAAGAAAAGGGAATAAAAGAAAATACATAATAGGGCAACACAAGGTATGCAATGTAATACATAAGCACCGGCATCGGATGAAGCATACAGGGTGTAGTGTTAATGAGGTCAGTCCATAAGAGCGTCATTTAGGAGTCTGGTAACAGCAGGAAAAAAGCTGTTTTAGAGTCTGTTTGTGCGTGTTCTCAGACTTCTGTATCTCCTGCCCGATGGAAGAAGTTGGAAGAGTGAGTAAGCCGGGAGGGAGGGGGCTTTGATTAGAAGAAGGCGCTTGATCAATTGTACACCACTATAAATAACAGTGAAACAGAATACCCGAAGGCCTTGTGCATAGTGGCCGGGGACTTTAACCAGGCCAACCTCAAGAGTGTGCTGGCAAAATTCCACCAACACATCTCCTGTCCCGAAAGGGACCCCAACATCCTTAACATCCTTGACCACTGCGACACAAACATCAAGGGCGCCAGGTCTGAGGCGTTCAACTCAGGCAACCCGGATCTATACAGAAATCTAGATACGACCTCCGCAAAGCCATCAGGGACTCCAAGAGACAATACCAGACTAAGCTAGAGTCACAGACTAATGACGTGGACTCTCTCGTCGGTTGTGGCAGGGCTTAAACAACATAACAGGCTACAAAGTAAAGCTGAGTAGAATCTTCAGCAACAGCGCATCCCTCCCCGACAAACTCAATGCATTCGATGCTTGTTTTGAGCAGGAAACCAACAAACTGTTGTCAACTGTACCAGCAGCCTTGGACACACCCATACCCACCGTCAGCCTCCAAAGTCAGATTGGCCTTCTTGAAAGTGAACCCTCGTAAAGCGATGGGTCCAGACGAGAACCCAGGTCATGAACCCAGATCCTGCGTTGACCCACTGGCTTTGCGGAATCCTCAACCTCTCCCTACTCCGAGGTTCCTACCTGCTTCAAGAAGACCACCATCATACCGGTGCCAAAGAAGAAGCAGTCAACGTGCCTTGACATCGATCATTATGAATTGCTTCGAGATGTTGGAGACATCAACTCCATACTCCCAGCATTCCTTGATCCACTGAAATTCGCACACCGCCACAACCGGTCCACAGCAGCTGCCAACTCCCTGACCCTATACTCACCCCTGGATCATCTCGAAAACAAGCACTCCTACATCAGACTCTTATTGATTGACTACAGCTCCGCCTTCAACACCATAATCCCAGCCAAGCTCATATCAAAACTCCAAAACTTAGGGCTTGGCTCCTCCCTCTGCAACTGGATCCTTGACTTCCTGACCCATAGCCACAATCAGTAAGGATAAACAACACCTCCTTCATGATAGTCCTCAATACCGGGGCCCCACAAGGCTGCGTACTTAGCCCCCTACTACACTCATGATAAACACAAGACTGTGGCAAAATTTGGCTCCCGCTCCATCTACTAGTTTGCTGAAGACACGACCGTAATGAGTCGGATATCAAACAACGATGAGTCAAAGTCCAGGAGGGAGATGGAGAACCTAGTGGCATGGTGTAATGACAACAATTTCTTCGTCAATGTCAGCAAAAGTAAGGAGCTGGTCATTGACTTCAGGAAGCAAAGCATTGTACACACCCCTTTCTGCATTAATGGGGCCGAGGTGGAGATGGTTAGCTTCAAATTCCGAGGTGTGCACATCACCAGCATTCTGTCCTGGTCTACCCACATCGACGCTATGACCAAGAAACATATACTTCCTCAGGAAACTAAGGAAATTCAGCATGCCCACATTGATTGCCACATGGGCAGCACGGTAACACATTGTTGCTTCACAGCGCCAGCGACCCAGGTTCGATTCCCGCTTGGGTCACTGTCTGTGTGGAGTATGCATGTTCTCCCCTTGTCTGCGTGGGTTTCCTCCGGGTGCTCCATTTTCCTCCCACAAGTCCCGAAGGACGTGCTTGTTAGGTGAATTGGACGTTCTGAATTCTCCCTCCGTGAACCCGAACAGGAGCCAGAGTGTGGCGACTAGGGGATTTTCGCAGAAACTTCATTGCAGCGTTAACGTAAGCCTACTTGTGATAATTATAAAGATTATTATCATTGACTTTTACCAATTATTACAGGTGCACCAACTTTTACAGGAGCACCATAGAAAACATCTTATCTGGCTGCATCACAGCTTGTGTTATGGGCCAGAGTTTAGAAAACTCCAAAGTATATCATGGGGTTCACCTGACCTACAATTGTTTATTGATTTTGGTTCCGATGAGCACAAGGGCTGCCTTTCAGGTGTTATTCAACAGAAGCCTCAAGCACTTTTAATCAAAACAAGCTTTATTCGACGAATTTAGTTAACATTTTTATAAACACACACAGTAAGCATTTTTATAAATTACAAAGATAAATACCCCACACAGCTACAGTAATCTATGTATAACCCTTAATAAATTCCCCCCTTTAACTGTTCCAATTTAATAACAAAATCCCATAAACCAGTACCTCCTTTTCAAAGGTGTGGCCCAGCACACAGCACTCAAGACCTGGTTTGGATGCTCTTGTTTCCTTTCCAAAACAGCAGGTTTGAATTCCTTCCAGAAAACAATTATTTCTTTTCAAGTTATCAAGCAGTCTGGAAACAGCTTTTAAAATGAAGATAGAGAGAGAGGCCAAAATACTCCTCTTTCTGAGTACAGCAGCCAAAAATGTGAAAGCGAAAGCAAAAAACACAGAGTCACAAAACAGCCCCAAACCAAAGTGAAAGTAAAACCAACTCCCAGAGCCACAGCCCAGCTCCACCCACACAATGACATCACTGAAGCCATGTGATAAGACAAAAACATTTCTTAAAGGGACTCTCATGACACTTGGTATGGCAACTGCTCAGCCCAAGACTAAGAAACTACAGAGAGTTGTGAACACAGCCCAGTCCCTCACACAAACCCGCCTCCCATCCATTGACTCTGTCAATACCTCCCGCTGCTTTGGGAAAGCGGGCAGCAAAATCAAAGACCCTTCCACCGAGGTTATTCTCTTTTCCAATCTCTTCCTTGGGCAGGTGATACAAAAGTCTGAGAACACGTAATAACAGATTCTAAACAGCTTCTTTCCGCTGTTACCTGACTCCTGAATGACCCGTATGCTTCACCCGATGTCTATGTATTTAAATTGTGTATTTATCATATGTCCCATGTTTTTTCATGCATAAAATTATCTGTCTGTATTGTACACAGAACAATACGTTTCACTGTACCTCGGTGCATGTGAATAAATTTAATCAAATCAAACTTTGTTCATTCTGACACTTGGTGAAGTGGGAGGGTCGGAGGGTTTCTTTCTGCTGGATTGGCCGGTCTCACGACTTTGCTTCCAGTGGGCTGATGCTCTTTGAGCCTGGGGGAGAGCACGTTTCCACTGGAATGATCCACAAAGGCTGAAGTACATTTATTTTATCCTGGATGGTAAATAGTGTTATTCCCCCACTACAGGTGGATCTAAAAGAAACCAGATGGGTTTTTACAACTATCGACAATGCTTTCATGGTCAGCGATGACTTTTAATTCCAGATTTTTAATTAATTCAAATTTCACCATCTGCCGAACCTGGATCCCTATTGCATTACCCTGGGACTCTGGATTGCTAGTCTGGCTATTGTTTCCCGAGATGTATTGTGTGAGAGATGAAGTCACTATAGCCAATAAGTGAGCTGTTTGAGTTGTTTCCTTGACGTCCTGTACTTTCCCACTAACTTACAGACAAAACAGCAGCACCTGTACTGTGTATAAACGTGTGTTATTGTAACTACTCCCAGAGATGCTTCAGTTCGCTGAAGCATTCCCTGCATGTTTGTAATAAAGATTCCTAAACTTTAACCAACTCTGGACTCCGAGTGATATTTGTCCCACAACAACCTGGTGTCAGGAACAGGATCCACTGACGGCTCTGATTAAAGGAAAGTCCCCGTGGAAAGCAGATACCGGGGTGAGTGGACAGCAGATACCGGGGTGAGTATTGTTTGTTTTATACCACCCGTGTTTAGTTCAGTCAGACTGACCACTGGGGACACCTCAGAACTTCAGGGATCTGTTTCTGGTCTGTTTCTTTGACATTCATTCAATGTAATTTCAATAACTGGAACATTTCAGGCAGGAAATTGTCGGTTTTACACCAAGGATGTGTTTGGGGGCGATACTGAAGTCCCCGTGACCGAGAGGGTTTTGTAGCTGCTGAAAAATGAGGGGATAAAGCCATACGGGAGGTGAAACAGAAAGAGTTAGGCAGTTGGACAGAGTTTGGCGTGTGTTCCGAGGTCCCAGATCGGGGTCAGCCAGCATCATCACATCAATGGATCTGCACAGAAAAGGTCCAACCGGATGGCGCTTATAAGGCCCAAGGTGAGGTTAGTGGCACAGGGATTTGAAGAAGCTTTGGGAGATAAAGAGGTCAGAGTGGACTCACCCACAGTGGGAAAGGTAATTTTGAAATTTCTTTGGCCCTTTTCGTGACATTTTCCCGGAACTTTCAGTCAAGAAACATAAAAGCTGCATTTGCGCTGGGGGATCACCTCCAGAGGGCAGTGTTTCTGCAACCTCCCAAGGTGCCAGATGTATGGAAGACTGAAGAAGTTCAATAAGTTTGTCTATGTTTTGAACGATGTTTTGTTCAATGTTTCAGAGTGTATGGCACTTCTCAGTTAGATCAGTTTTGTCCAAGTCGGGTTGTCTCTACCTGAAGGCAGAAGCTGCCGTGCTTTATTGGTACCATGGCAGGAAACTCTCGGGCATCTTTATGATGCATGTTGATGACTGCCTATGTGGTGGTACGAGTGAGTTCCAAAACAATGTTACTGACAGGATCAGAACAACACTTAAGGCTGGAGTCAGGCTTCTAGGACCTTTAAATAAATTGGATTGGAAATCGGGCAGTGTGGGTCTGACGTGACTTTACATCAACAATCTCAGGGAGACAGTATGAACCCTGTCACAGTCAATGGGGTCGGGGCCTCACAGAAAGATGAAGGTGTTTCCAAAGCTGGGACTGAGCTGCTGCAAAGTTGAATTGACGAATGGGGCACACAGGCAAGGCCGGATACAAGTTTTGATGTCTTCGAGCTGAGTTCTGTAATGAAACATCCAGAGGTCGAGGATATTTAACGGGTGAACAAAACATTAAAAAATACAAGATGGAGAAATGTGTGCTGAAATTTCCATCTTTGGGTGAGCTGCAAGATATAAAATGGATTTTTTTAGTGATGCCTCACTCGGATGAGCCTGGCTCAGTGTCTGTACACTGAGTGATGTTTAAAAATCTCTTTCAGCAGAAGAACAGACAAACATTTCTCATTCTAAATTCAAAGGTCGATGATATTCAGCTCCCATGAATCGAGTGACTCTGTCACATCTTGATGTGATGTTTGGTGTGAAATTTCTGTCTGTAACTCCTCCCCTTCTAATATCTTGTAAAAGGAATTTACAAAAGCCATCACTTAGTGCAGGAATGTGAAATTCGATCCTATTGTAAGATCCGGGTTTGGCTCCAATCTGAATTGTAACACTCAAATCAATTACACGTCAGACTGTGTTGTGAAAGTTACCTGCAGCTCCTGACAAGTTGCAGACCATTCCGGGTACAAGAATATTGTCACAGAATTTATTAAGTTAACTGTAATAAGTACAAAATCACAATAATTAACAAAGGCAGTGGATCAGTCCGTTCACTCTGGATCACCAGCTCTCAGCTTCCAGGTGACTGTGGAGCTGTCTCTTGTTCTATTGGCTGAAGTCTATCCTCTTACTTCTTGTTGTGTTGTGCACCGAGCTCCAGAAAATTGTAGCTCATTAACCCTTTCTAGTACCTACCTCTACGCATGGCTGGTAGTATCCTGTGGTTCTGATTGGCCCAAGTAGCCCATGATCAGTCCCTGATTGGTTAAATGGGGTACGATCAATGTCTGATTGGTCTCTGAAGGATATTGGTCACCTTGCTGATGTGTGATGTCACTTTCTCATTGTGGTGTCACTTTCTCATGATTAATATTCGTCAGGCTCATCGTCCTAACTGATACCATAGCACCACTGAATCTCTAGAGTGCAGAAAGAGGCCATTCAGCCCATCAAGTCTGCACCGGCCCTCTGAAAGAGCACCTTATCTAGGCCCACTCCCCCACCCTATCCCCATAACCCCACCTAACCTGCACATCTTGGACTGTTGGAGGAAACTGGAGCACCCAGAAGAAACCCACGCAGACACAGGGACAATGTGTAAACTCCACACAGACATTGACGCAAGGCCAGAATTGAACCCGGGTCCCTGGTGCTGTGAAGAGGTTGTGCTAGCCATTGTGTCACCGTGCTGAGATGATACATCTTCAGGTGTCATGTGTAACTTCTTCGTGATTGTCAATGACTGAAGCAAGTTACTTAAATACAAATAACTGAAAGTCCACAAGATACACAAACTTAAACTAATACAGCAATTCCTACTGAACACAAAATAAATTTGTAACGGTGATCGGTGTGCTACAGTTCATGTAGCAAGATACACGTTACAAAATATCATTTTCTGTTCATAAATTACATGTTCACAAGAAATAAAAGTCACAGAAAAGACATAACTACAACACCATCACAGAAACTGATAAAACCACAATAATGCAGAAAATCTGTTGTACAATTTGAAGGAAAGTGACTCTTTTGCAATAAGTTAAAAAGCAAATACAATTTAAGACAGCATTTCTCTAGCATCGACACGTAGTAATAATAATCGCTTATTGTCACAAGTAGGCTTCAATGAAGTTACTGTGAAAAGCCCCTAGTCGCCACATTCCGGCACCTGTTCGGGGAGGCCGTTACGGGAATTGAACCCGCGCTGCTGGTCTTGTTCTGCATTACAAGCCAGCTGTTTAGTCAAATCCTGCAATAACAGAGATTCTCATTCATCATTAGTCTTGTGGTAAAACCATAAAATTAAACCTACTTTAGCCGAAGACAATATGGCACAAGTCACTTGTCAAGGACGAGTGCACCTGAATACAGAGACTCAGAGTGAGATACCGTATTGAGTGAATTGATTCATACACTTTGATTCTGTGATAACTGAACATAACTAAAACAAAACTATTAAAATGAATAAACATTGACTTACATAATAATCTTTATTGTCACAAGTAGGCTTGCATTAACACTGCAATGAAGTTACTGTGAAAAGCCCCTAGTCGCCATATTCCACCGCCTGTTCCGGTACACAGAGGGAGAATTCAGAATGTCCAAATTACCTACCAGCACGTCTTTCAGGACTTGTGGGAGGAAACCGGAGCACCCGGACGAAACCCATGCAGACACGGGGAGAATGTGCAGTATTGCAGGGGAACTGGCAGCATGGGTTGGTACCTGGGACTTCCATGTTGTGGCCATTTCGGAGACATGGATAGAGCAGGGACAGGAATGGATGTTGCAGGTTCCGGGGTTTAGGTGTTTTAGTAAGCTCAGAGAAGGAGGCAAAAGAGGGGGAGGTGTGGCGCTGCTAGTCAAGAGCAGTATTACAGTGGCGGAGAGGATGCTAGATGGGGACTCTTCTTCCGAGGTAGTATGAGCTGAAGTTAGAAACCAGAAACGAGAGGTCACCCTGTTGGGAGTTTTTTATAGGCCTCCTAATAGTTCTAGGGATGTAGAGGAAAGGATGGCGAAGATGATTCTGGATATGAGCGAAAGTAACAGGGTAGTTATTGTGGGAGACTTTAACTTTCCAAATATTGACTGGAAAAGATATAGTTTGAGTACAATAGATGGGTCATTTTTTGTACAGTGTGTGCAGGAGGGTTTCCTGAAACAATATGTTGACAGGCCAACAAGAGGCGAGGCCACGTTGGATTTGGTTTTGGGTAATGAACCAGGCCAGGTGTTGGATTTGGAGGTAGGAGAGCACTTTGGGGACAGTGACCACAATTCGGTGACGTTTACGTTAATGATGGAAAGGGATAAGTATACACCGCAGGGCAAGAGTTATAGCTGGGGGAAGGGCAATTATGATGCCATTAGACGTGACTTGGGGGGGATAAGGTGGAGAGGTAGGCTGCAAGTGTTGGGCACACTGGATAAGTGGGGCTTGTTCAAGGATCAGCTACTGCGTGTTCTTGATAAGTATGTACCGGTCAGACAGGGAGGAAGGCATCGAGCGAGGGAACCGTGGTTTACCAAGGAAGTGGAATCTCTTGTTAAGAGGAAGAAGGAGGCCTATGTGAAGATGAAGTGTGAAGTTTCGGTTGGGGCGATAGATAGTTACAAGGTAGCGAGGAAGGATCTAAAGAGAGAGCTAAGACGAGCAAGGAGGGGACATGAGAAGTATTTGGCAGGAAGGATCAAGGAAAACCCAAAAGCTTTCTATAGGTATGTCAGGAATAAGCGAATGACTAGGGAAAGAGTAGGACCAGTCAAGGACAGGGATGGGAAATTGTGTGTGGAGTCTGAAGAGATAGGCGAGATACTAAATGAATATTTTTCGTCAGTATTCACTCAGGAAAAAGATAATGTTGTGGAGGAGAATGCTGAGCCCCAGGCTAATAGAATAGATGGCATTGAGGTACGTAGGGAAGAGGTGTTGGCAATTCTGGACAGGCTGAAAATAGATAAGTACCCGGGACCTGATGGGATTTATCCTAGGATTCTCTGGGAGGCCAGGGAAGAGATTGCTGGACCTTTGGCTTTGATTTTTATGTCATCATTGGCTACAGGAATAGTGCCAGAGGACTGGAGGACAGCAAATGTGGTCCCTTTGTTCAAAAAGGGGAGCAGAGACAACCCCGGCAACTATAGACCGGTGAGCCTCACGTCTGTAGTGGGTAAAGTCTTGGAGGGGATTATAAGAGACAAGATTTATAATCATCTAGATAGGAATAATATGATCAGGGATAGTCAGCATGGCTTTGTGAAGGGTAGGTCATGCCTCACAAACCTTATTGAGTTCTTTGAGAAGGTGACTGAACAGGTAGACGAGGGTAGAGCAGTTGATGTGGTGTATATGGATTTCAGTAAAGCGTTTGATAAGGTTCCCCACGGTAGGCTATTGCAAAAAATACGGAGGCTGCGGATTGAGGGTGATTTAGAGATGTGGATCAGAAATTGGCTAGCTGAAAGAAGACAGAGGGTGGTGGTTGATGGGAAATGTTCAGAATGGAGTACAGTCACAAGTGGAGTACCACAAGGATCTGTTCTGGGGCCGTTGCTGTTTGTCATTTTTATCAATGACCTAGAGGAAGGCGCAGAAGGATGGGTGAGTAAATTTGCAGACGATATTAAAGTCGGTGGTGTTGTCGATAGTGTGGAAGGATGTAGCAGGTTACAGAGGGATATAGATAAGCTGCAGAGCTGGGCTGAGAGGTGGCAAATGGAGTTTAATGTAGAGAAGTGTGAGGTGATTCACTTTGGAAGGAATAACAGGAATGCGGAATATTTGGCTAATGGTAAAGTTCTTGAAAGTGTGGATGAGCAGAGGGATCTAGGTGTCCATGTACATAGATCCCGGAAAGTTGCCACCCAGTTTGATAGGGTTGTGAAGAAGGCCTATGGAGTGTTGGCCTTTATTGGTAGAGGGATTGAGTTCCGGAGTCGGGAGGTCATGTTGCAGCTGTACAGAACTCTGGTACGGCCGCATTTGGAGTATTGCGTACAGTTCTGGTCACCGCATTATAGGAACGTGGAGGCTTTGGAGCGGGTGCAGAGGAGATTTACCAGGATGTTGCCTGGTATGGAGGGAAAATCTTATGAGGAAAGGCTGATGGACTTGAGGTTGTTTTCGTTGGAGAGAAGAAGGTTAAGAGGAGACTTAATAGAGGCATACAAAAAGATCAGGGGGTTGGATAGGGTGGACAGTGAGAGCCTTCTCCCGCGGATGGATATGGCTGGCACGAGGGGACATAACTTTAAACTGAGGGGTAATAGATATAGGACAGAGGTCAGAGGTAGGTTCTTTACGCAAAGAGTAGTGAGGCCGTGGAATGCCCTACCTGCTACAGTAGTGAACTCGCCAACATTGAGGGCATTTAAAAGTTTATTGGATAAACAAATGGATGATAATGGCATAGTGTAGGTTAGATGGCTTTTGTTTCGGTGAAACATCGTGGGCCGAAGGGCCTGTACTGCGCTGTATTGTTCTATGTTCTATGTTCTATATTATGATCACTGTTACATAGATGCTCCATCACCACATATTTATTGATTAAGCCTGTCTCACTGCACACGGAGGTCTCGGATAGACTGCACCCTGGTTGGCTCCAGAAGGAACTGCTCCAAGAAATTCTCCCCAAAAATATTAACCGATGTTCCAGGCTATCTGCCTATCTGACTCTCCCAATCTATATTCGATTAAAGTCACCCATGATTATTGTGGTACATTAATTACAAGCCTTATTTAATACTTCCTGTACACTCTAGCTACAATGTAACTACTGTTAGGAGGCCCATTAACTACTCACATGAGACCTTGTAACTTATTATTTCTTTTCTCGAGCAAAGCTGATTCCACACCCTGAACCTTCAGGCTAAGTTGGTCTCTCAGTACTGAACTAATGTAATCCTTAATGAACAGGAGCAATCCCATCATCTTTTCCGAGCTTCATGCATTCCAATATGTCAAATACCCTTCAACATTTAGATTCAGCCTTGGTCACCTTTCAAACAAGTCTCTGTAATGTCTATCGGGACACACATTTATCTCTCTCTATGCTGACAATTCTTTTTTTATAATTTAGAGTACCCAATTCATTTTGTCCAATTAAGGAGCAATTTAGCGTGGCCAATCCACCTAGCCTGCACATCTTTCAATTGTGGGGGTGAAACCCATGCAAACACGGGGAGAATGTGCAAACTCCACATGTTAGTGACCCAGAGCCAGGATCGAACCTGGGACCTCAGCGCCGTGAGGCAGCACTGCTAACCACTGCGCCACCGTGCTGCCCCATCTGCGCTGACAATTCATCCAAACTCTGTCAAATGCTGCGTGCATTTTCAATCCATTTTCAGGGGTTCAATAATCCAATAGGGATTTCAACTGAAACCTCTTTACCCAGCGAGTGGTGAGAATGTGGAACTCGCTACCACAGCGAGTGGTTGAGGTGAACAACATGAATACTCCTGTATCTTGACAAGGGAGAAAGGAATAGAAGGATATGCTGATGGGGGGAGATGAAGAGGGCTGGGTGGAGGCTCATGTGGAACATAAATACTGACAGAGACCAATTGAGCCGACTGGCCTGGCCCTGTGCTGTAGACTCAATGGAACAGAGACAAATGTATTTATTTTAGATCTACCTGTAGAAGTATGATTTTAAAAAATTCTTGGGATGTAGGCATCACTGGCTGGGTCAGCATTTGTTACCCAATCATAATTGCCCTTGAACTGAGTGGCTTGCTAGGTCATTACAGTGGGGGACAGTTAAAAGTCAACCACATCTGTGTGGCTCTGGAGTCACATGTGGGCCAGACCGGGTCAGGATGGCAGATTTCCTTCACTAAAGGACATTAGTAAAACAGATGGGTTTTTACAACAATTGATAATAGTTTCATGGTCATCATTAAACTTTGAATTCCAAATTTTTATTGAATTCAAATCTCACCATCTGCCCTGGTGGGATTCGAACCCCAGAATAATACCTGGGTCTCTGGATTACTCGTCCAGCGGCAATACCACTAGGCCACCGCCTCCCCCATACTATCCAGGATAAAATAAATGCAAAGTCATGAGACTGTCCAGAATGTACCTGTTGTATAGAACCTTGGTCAGACCGCAGCTGGAGGACTGTGTGCAGTTTTACTGCCCTGGTCGCCAGAGGGAAAGGGCAACAAAGGTTCACCAGACTTGTTCCGGGGATGGCAGGACTGCCCTTTGAGGAGAGATTGGGGAAACCTGGCCTGTGTTCTCTAGTGTCAAATAATGAGAAGTGATCACAATGAAACCTACAAAATCCATAAAGGAATAGACAGGCGAGATGCAGGTGAGATGTTTCCCCTGGTTGGGGAGTCTGGAACCAGTGGACACAATTTCAAAATAAGGGGGAAGCCACTTAGGATGGAAAGTGAGTGGGAAAAGATCTGGGAAATGGAGAACATTGTGGGAAAATGTGAAATTGTCCATGTTGGCAGAAAGAATAAAAAAGCTTATTATCTGAATGGTGAGAGATTGCAGAGCTCTGAGATTCAGAGGGATCTGGGTGTCCAAGAGCATGAATCACAAAAGGCGAGTATACAGGTACAGCAAGTAATTAGGAAAGCTAATAGAATGTTATTGTTTATTGTGGGGGAATTGAATACAAAAGTAGGTTATGCTTCTGTTCGCATGAATGAATCCAAAAGAATCCCTCGACATTCAGGTCTGCTTCAAACATCACAGTTTATTGTTGTAACGCCGGCGGGGAGTAATTCTCTGGGCAAAGGCAGATACCTCTCCACTGAACAAAGGGAATCATCATTTTTTATACAATTTCAAATAGTTAGTCAGCCCAACTCAGCCGGACACGATCCAATCACAATGATTGTAGGTTGCACACATTGACTGGTAGATCCAATGAAAGTGGTTACTGGGCAGCAGGGAACTGAGTGATCAGCTCATGGACAGCTAGGGGGTTACTCATGAACTCATGATGCCTTCCAGACCCCCTCATCGACTGTCCTTGGGTCTTGAGTATACATAACTCACTTATCTTAACCTTGTTACTGGCTGGTACCACTGTCAGAATTTCGTAAGAGCATCCCCCTTTGTGAGAAAGAGAGAGAGAGCTGACTGGTGGTGATTTAATCTGAGGGTCACCACACCTCAGACGAGGGGCAATGTTGAGGAGGCAGGGCCTTCTTGGATGACCTCAGCTGGTATGGAGTAGAACCCACGCTGTTGGTGTCGCTCAGTATCACAAACCAGCCATCCAGCCAACTGAGCTAACCAATCCCTTGTAATATTAGTTATTGCCTGTCTCCCATCACACCATTTAATGTTGTTTCTCAGTCCATGTCAGACAACCTGCCCCATAGCTTGATAATTTTCTTCTGCGAGAAACACCGAGATAAATTAAACAAAAGATCCATGTACCCTCCATTGCCCATCTCCATGGCAAGGTGGCATGCTTTAGGGGGATCCAAACAGAAATGGGAACTAAATATCTTCCAACCACTGTTGCTATATTTACTTGCTATAAATATGGCAGCTAATAAGGTTGCCCTTCTTAATCTAGATATGAATAGGATATGCTTTCAGAGTCACCAGGTATCAAATGATACCGCCACAAGGTTCAATCGGATATCGATCAAAGACCCAAACAACCAGTTAGTTAGTTCAAGATCAATAATACTTTATTTACACACAAGATTAACTTACGCATGCAACATAAACACTACGAGCTAAATTACACCTATCACTATGACAACCTGTACTTAACTTCAGGCATCCGGCTTAGGTCAGAGGAACAGTGGTCTTTGTTCGAATCTGGATCTGCTGGGTCTGGAGAAGTAACTGTGGTTCAGCTAGGCTCATCCGCATGGTAGCGAGCATTGAACTTGAACTTGCTTCTGGTCGAGGTGCTGCAGATGGAGTCCGACGTTGCCGGAGCGCCAGGTCCAAAAGAGACCGAACACATGGCAGTGTCTCTCTTTATCCTTGGGGGGGGGGGGGGGGGGGGGGGGGGTTCGCACTCTTTTGGGCGGTCCTCCGGTTTGGACCCAATAATTCGGCAGTCCTCGATCACTGCCTTCGATCTGAGCCAATAAAGGGGCGGGTTCTTTGATGGCTGGGCGGGTCCTGAGTTTATGCTTCCCGAGTAAAGGGAGTGGCACCGAAATGTCTGGAATTGTATTGGATACCTGAGTACCAGTTCCTTTATCTTAGGGAAATGGGTCATTAGCATGCAAATCGGCTGGCGGTTTCGATCCCGTCTGCTTCTGCTTACAAATATACATTTAGGCTCTGAGCCTGCCTGAATCTTACATTGGCCATATTTCCCTTGAGGCTTTGCAAATGTCCATGTTTCTTTGTAAGTGGCCATCCCAGATGGCTACACCACCAAACACTATTTCGCTCTGTGATGCTCGTGAAAGTTGAAGCCAGGAATTCACAACATGGCTCAATGATCATCAGCCGACTGGAGGCAATTTTGTGAGACAAACCAGTCCAGCAAGGAAGAAACCCTCCGCCCATCCCTATTGATCAACTGACACAATTAACAAAATGCAGTCCTGGATGCGATTGAGAGCAGACCAGCGGAATCCAACCCCTGTAATCAATTGTGAACTTGGTGTGTGAGCATGTGCGATGAAACACAAAGTCTCTCCCACACTGAGAGCAGAAGAACGGCCTCGCCCCATTGAGAACTTGGCGGTGTCTCCATAGTTGGGATGGATCACTGAATATCTCACCTACTCAGAGCAGGTGAACGGACTCTCCCCAGTGTGAACTCGCTGGTGTGTCCGCAGGCTGGATAACCAAGTGAATCCCTCCCCACAATGAGAGCAGATGAATGGCCTCTCCCCAGTGTGAACTCGCTGATGGCGCTGCAGGGTGAATAACCGAGAGAATCTCTTCTCACACTGAGAGCAGGTGAATGGCCTCTCCCCAGTGTGAACTCGCTGGTGTGCCTGCAGGTGGGATAACTGAGTGCATCCCTTCCCACACTGAGAGCAGGTGAACGGCCTCTCACCAGTGTGAACTCGCTGATGTCTCTGCAGGTCAGATAATTGAGTGAATCCCGTCTCACACTGAGAGCAGGTGAACGGCCTCTCCCCAGTGTGAACCCACTGGTGGCTCCGCAGGTGGGATAACTGAGTGTATCCCTTCCCGCACTGAGAGCAGGTGAACGGCCTCTCCCCAGTGTGAACTCGCTGATGTTTCTGCAGGTCAGATAATTGAGTGAATCCCTTCCCACACTGAGAGCAGGTGAACGGCCTCTCTCCAGTGTGAACTCGCTGGTGTCTCTGCAGGTCAGATAATAGAGTGAAACCTTTTCCACACTGAGAGCAGGTGAACGGCCTCTCACCAGTGTGACTGCGTCGATGAATTTCTAGCACAGACGGTGCTATGAATCCCTTCCCACAGTCCTCACATTTCCATGGTTTCTCCATGTTTTGGGTCGTCTCATGTCTGTCCAGTTCGGCCAATCAGTTGAGGCTTCGTCCACACACAGAACACGTGTACAGTCTCTCCCCGCTGTGAATGGTGCGATGTTTTTTCAGGCTGTGTAACTGGTTAAGGCTCTTTCCACAGTCAGTGCTCTGGAACACTCTCACTCGGGTGTGTGTGTCTCTGTGCTTTTCCAGTCACAATGGTGTTTAAAATCTTTTCAAGTTGACAGATGAGGCAAACATTTCTCCTTTAGATTCGAAGGCCAATGATATTCAGGTCCCAAGGAATTGAGGGACTGTCAGATCCAGACGACATGTATTAGATTTCTGTCTGTCATTTGGCCTCTTTGAATCACCTGTTGAACAATTTACAAAAGATATCACTGTCAGTACAGGATAGAAATTCAGAACAAACTATTCTAGTTTCTCTGGAACTTTCTTTTCTCTTGCATTCCGCAACATCTGTAAATCTCCGTCCCACACATTCTCCATCCATTCTCACTCTGCTGTACCTAATATTCACCCTCCCAATTCTCCTGAAGGTGCTGATTCAGGCTGATTGACAGATCCATGCTCACTGCTTCCTGGCCTGGACACAGGGACCACAACAAATCGGAGCTGCAGTCGGCCATTTGAACCTGCTCAACCATTCAATGAGAGCATTGGCCGATCTACCTCAGCATCATTTTCCAAAACTATCCCCCATATCTCTCGATACCTTCACTCCCTGGTTCTGGGAGAGAGGAGTGAGGGGGAGGGCAGAGGTGTGGGAGATGGGTCGGACACGGTTGAGAGCCCCGTCGACCACAGTGGGTGGGAAGCCACGGTTAAGGAAGAATGAAGACATGTCAGCAGCACCGTTTTGGAAAGTGGCATCATCGGAACAGATGCGATGGAGGTGAAGGGACTGAGAGAATGGGATGAAGTCCTTACAGGATGTGGGATGTGAAGTGCTGTAGTCGGCGTAGCTGTGGGAGTCGGTAGGTTTGTGGTGGATATTAGTGGACTGTCTTATCTCAGAAATTGAAATAGAAAGGTCAAGGAAGGAAAGGGAAGTGTCGGAGATAGACCATGTGGAGGTGATAGAGGGGTGCAAACCGAAGCAAAATGAATATATTTTTCCAGACTTTGCAGAACACCTCCGGTCCATCCGCAAGCAGTTCTCAGACCTTCCTGTCGTTTGCCATTTCAACTCACCGCCCTGCTCTCAGTCCACATGTCCGTCCTTGGCCTGCTGCAATGTTGAGGTGAAGCCCAGCGCAAACTGGAGGAACAGCACCTCATCTTCCGATTAGGCATGTTCCACCCTTCCGGACTTAACATTGAGTTCAACAACCTCAGACTCTCCACCACGTTTACCCCATTTTTATCTATCAATTTATTTTTGTTTTAATTTCTTCCATTGATCGTTTTTTCCCTCCCCATTATTCTCCTCCCCTCCCCCCATTCGAATTATTTCAAGTTGCCCTTTACACACTGCTCACCTTTATTCTGCCATTCACACATTCTAACCTTTTTATGTACCACTATCAGCACCCTTCTTAGCCTTAATTACCACCATTTGCATTCCTTTTATCTTCTGTTCTCGACATCTTTGTCTATATCTCCACCTATTGCTGGTCCTTATCCAGCCCCACCGCTCTATTCCACCCCCACCGCTCCATTCCACCCCCACCGCTCCATTCCACCCCCACCGCTCCATTCCACCCCTCCCCCACTACAGTACAAATCTGACCCCATTTCCAGTTCTCTCTAACTGTCACAAAGAGTCATCCAGACTCGAAACATTAGTTCCCTTTTCTCTCCACAGATGCTGTCAAACCTTCTGAGATTGTCCAGTATTTTCTGTTTTTGTTTACGATTCCAGCATCCACAGTAATTTATTTTCATAATATATCTAATCTGTACCATGTAAAAACACTCGACATATCTCTGTCCGACATGTATTTACTGTTCCTTTAAATTTTAGCCATCTCCAATAATAATAATAATTTTTATTGTCACAAGTAGGCTTACATTAACACTGCAATGAAATTATTGTGAAAAGCCCCGAGTCGCCACATTCCGGCGCCTGTTATAGAATTTACAGTGCAGAAGGAGGCCATTCGGCCCATCGCGTCTGCACCGGCTCTTGGAAAGAGCACCCTACCCAAGGCTATACCTCCACCCTATTCCCATAACCCAGTGACCCCACCCATCACTAAGGGAAATTTTGGACACTAAGGACAATTTAGCATTACCAATCCACCTAACTTGCACATCTTTGGATTGTGGGAGGAAACCGGAGCACCCAGGGGAAACCCATGCATACATGGGGAGAACGTGCAGACTCCGCACAGACAGTGACCCAAGCCGGGAATCGAACCTGGGACCCTGGAGCTGTGAAGCAATTGTGCCAACCACTATGCTACCGTGCTGTTCCGGTACACAGAGGGAAAATTCAAAATGTCCAAATTACCAGACATACGTCTTTCGGGACTTGTGGGAGGAAACCGGAGCACTTGCAGGAAACCCGCATAGACACAGGGAGAACTCTGGTGAAACCAACCCTTTTAATTGTGAACATTAGGAAAGAAACCACCCTTTTAGCCAAACAAATAGATGTGTCAAGCTGAGGGAGCAAAGGATGTCAATGTCTTTGAGAGAGAGAGATCTGGGCCAAGCTTTCCAGAGTCTGCACCCTCCCCGGATTCACTTCCTTTCCCTTCAGTTGCTGCAAGTGACCAATTGAAGGTGAGAATGAGAAAAGAAATGGAAAGGGGGAGAAAGGAAAGTGTTTTACTCACAGATGTTGGAGACAGGAAGAGGTTTCAGTCTGTGTCATGGTCAATCTTCATTAACACAACGTCTGCCTTCTGATTGGCTGGAGGACCAGAGTCCTTCCGGTCCTCCCAGTTTCCCATTGATTAATACCTCAGCAGGAAGGCCAGGGGCGGGCTTTCCTCCACACATGCGCAGCTTCCCCTCAGCCTTGGACATGCGCAGTACCTGATCACCCGCCCGTGCGGTGAATAGAGCGGTTTCCCTAGCGCGGGGGATTGTGGGAGCTGCGGCCGACACTGTCCAAACTCCTGGGACTGGGATGAAAAGTGGAGGAGGGGCAGTGACCTCACCCTGACACAAAGTACATGTTAGTAGTCACGGGGATTGATTGTGACGTTCGCCCTTAGCACCTGGGGAGGGCAATAGGTGAGTGTGAAACTGAATCCGAGAGTCAGCATCTTCACGGGAGGAGACTTGGGGGAAAGCAGGAGGACAGAAGGATACATTAGTGTTAAAATCAATAATGAGGAGAGCATGGGTGGGGGTCAAATATTTATAGTTTGAGAGGAAGAAGGATTTTCCGTAACAACTAGAATTGTCAGTTGTGAATTTCTATTCTGTAATCACAGCGATGACTTTAAAAAAAACATTTTTTAATATAGATTTAGAGTACCTAATTATTTTTTTCCAATTAAGGGGCAATTTAGCATGGCCAATCCACCTAACCTACACATCTTTTTGGGTTGTGAGGGTGAGACCCACGCAGACACGGCGAGTATGTGCAAACTCCACATGGACAGTGACCCAGGGCCGGGAGTGAACCCGGGTCCTCAGCACCGTGTGGCAGCAGTGCTGACCACTATGCCACCCTGATGATGTCAATCCTATCACACCCATTAAAGTCTCTATCAGGTCAGTCTTCAACCTTCTCTTCCCCAGGGGAAATATCCCCAACCTGTTCAATATCTCCTGAAACTTAAACATTCTCAGTTCTGATATCATCCTTGTTAATCTTTCTTGCACATCCTGGAGACCCTATCTCTGTTTTAAAGGGTATATAATTAATATTTAGATTTGGTTTAATTTGGTTGAAGGTGCCTTATTTACTCAGTTCCAAACTGACCCTCTAAAATGCTTCAATTCGAAAGAGGCTTAACAATCAGGCAAGAGAGGACTCTGAAATGTCAATGTTTATTTTTTTAAAGCAGTATACTGATGAAGTACACAAGTGACGTTCACCACCAAAATTGGGTGACCTGTTCTGGTAGAAGTGTGAATCTTCTTCAGGTTCCTGAACCAACAGTGATTTCCTAAATTCCTGCCCAGGAGCACTCAGTGTCTCCGCGACTAGAGTCCAACTTACAAAACCCAGGATCACTCACAAATCCCACTTTTACCTCTTGAATTAACATGACCTCATCTTGAATAAGACCTGTTGTAATCAGACAATTGGTCATGATTGTCACTGGGTTAATTTTATTGGATTTAACCATTGATGTAAATTGTTCCATGGAGCAGAATAATGGGACTGTTCAGGATCTTTCTAATATCTGAGTTCAGACAAAATCATGAATGGTTTGCATAGAGTACATAAAGAGAAACTGTTTCCACTGACAAAAGGATTGTTAACCAGAGGACAAGATTTAAGGTTATTCACAAAAAAGCCAGAGGGGAAATGAGGACGATGAATCTGTACACAGTGAGGTGCTGTGATCCGGAATGCACTATCTGACAGGCTGGTGGAAGCAGATTCAACACCAGGAGTTGGATAAATATTAGAAAGGGACTAGTTTTCAGGGTTCATGGGGAAAGGGAGGATAGTGGGACTAATTGAGTACTTCTTTCAAAGAGCCAGCACAGGCACGATGGGCCGAATGACCTGTGTGGTGAGATTCTGTGATCAAAGATGAATAAATGTGTGTCTGCAATATGTATAGTGATGTCAATAATGTCTGGAATTCCCCTTTCCCCGTTTCAGTTGTCTCCCTTTCCTTCCAATTTGATTTTAGACAGAGAACAGAGGCAAATGGCTTTCAGTACATTGAGCAGCCCCGATCTCTATTCTCAGCCAGCGTTACACAGAGGGGGAAGGGGTGGATTCTCAGACCAGCGAGTCAAGGCAGCCTCTTTAAATGGGCAGTTCCCACAATGTATTCAGTGACCACACTGGGAGCTCCTGTCCTCTCCAGTCAGCTGGCTCGTGCCAAGGACCCGGGTTTGATTCCCGGCTTGAGTCACTGTCTGTGCAGAGTCTGCACGTTCTCCCCATGTCCGCGTGGGTTTCCTCCAGGCACTCCAGTTTCCTCTCAAAAGTGCAGAAAGACGTGCTTGTTATGTGAATTCGACATTCTGAATTGTCCCTCACTATACCCGAACAGGTGCCGTAGAGTGGCGATTCGGGGATTTTCACAGTAACTTAATTGCACTGATAACGTAAGCCTACTTGTGACACTAATAAAGATTTTTATTATTAGGTGGGATGAAGTATTGAATCTCTTCCCACAGTCAGAGCAGGCAAACGGCCTCTCGTCAGTATGAACTTGCTGGTATGTCCACAGGTTGAATGGAACACTGAATACCTTTCCCACACAGAGCAGCAGAATGGTCACACCCTGAGTGTGAATGTGTCAATGAGTTTCCACTGTAGACGGACAACTAAACCTTGCTGGTGTCTCCGCAGTGTGGATGACCTTCTAAACTTCTTTGTGCAGTGAGAGCAGCTAAACGGTCTCTCCCCAGTGTGAACGCACTGGTGCATTTCCATTGTTTCTCCATGGTGCGGGTGTTTCCTGCTGTCCCTCCAGGTTAGACAATCAGTTGAAGGCTCACACAGGATACGTGTATGGTCTCTGCCCGCTGTGAATGGTGCAATGCTTTTTCAGGCTCTTTCCACAGTCAGTGAACTGGAACACTCTCACTCGGGTGTGTGTCTCTGTGCTTTTCCAGTCACACTGATGTTTAAAACATTTTGAAGCACAAGGAACAATCAAACATTTCTCCTTCTAGATTTAAAAGCCGTTGATATTCAATGAATTGAGTAACGTTGTCAGATTTTGAAGTGAAGTTTGTTTTTAAAACAAATATTTTTATTCAAGTTTTCAACATTTTAACATTTGTACAACACACAAACAAACAAACCCAAACCTCAACGCCTCTCTCCCCAACCACAAACTGCCCCCCTACTCTTTGAAGGCCACCAGATCCCCAAAATATAACACAAATAAAACCCATCTCTGGTGGAACCCCTCATCTGCCCCTCTCAGAGCAAATTTCACCTTCTCTAAATACAAGAACAAGAACTCCATTGGATCCTCCAGCCACGTCGAGGCACCGGTGCAGCGGGAGGGGAGCAAGTTGGTCTCCACCTCAACAGATCCTGCCTGCAGGCAATCAACAAGGCGAAGGCTAAAACATCTGCCCACTCACCCATCTGCAGCTCCGGCAGGTCTGACACCCCAAATACGATCACGAAGGGACCCGGCTCCAAATGCTCATGCAGAACCTCAGACATGGTGCTGAACACTGACCCCCAAAATTTCTCCAACTTTGGGCAGGACCAGAACATATGGACTTGATTGGCTGAACCCCTCCCACACTGCTCACAGCTATCCTCCCACCTCCTTGAACAACCATCTCATCCTCACCTTCATTAAGTGCACCCTGTGCACAACTTTCAATTGAATCACCCCCAGCCTCGCACACGAGGTTGAGACGTTAACCCTCTGCAGCACCTCACACCATAGTCCTCCCTCCAACACCATCCCAAACCCTTCCTCCCACTTGGTCTTAATCCTTTTCATGGACTCCTTGTTCTCTGCCATAATCCTACCATCGATCGCCAAAACAACTTCACTCTCCAGCTCCCCCCACCCCCACCCCCCCACCCCAACCCCCCCACCCCCCCCCCACCCCCCCCCCCCCCCCCCCCCCCACCCCCCACCCACCCCCCACACCCCCCCTCACCCCCCCAGACAGAGAGACTGTGCAAATAAACAGTGGATCAGTCGACATCAATAATTTTAAACTGCCTGTGATAAAGGAAATCTATGTGCTGTGTGTGGTGGGAGGAAGTGGGCTCTGTGTCTGACCATCACCAAACTTGTTTCCCTCAAATTGGCAGATAGTGACATCCTGACAGATGTAAACAGATGTCCTTCTGGGTTTAATATGGCTGTCAGCTATGCTCCGACAGACGAACTGTCAGTCTCTGCCTGACTCTCCTACAGCTTCCTCTCATGGTTGAGTTGGACAAGGAACACTCATCACTTGAGCTGGGAAAAGCCATTGACTGCTGAGCAACGGGTGAACATGGATTCAGATCCGCTTCTAAGTTTTGTGTCATCTGCAAACTTTGAAATTGTCCCCTGCAACCACGATCTAGATTATTAATATGCACCAGGAAAAGCAAGGGTCCAAATACTGACCCCTGGGGGACACCACTACAAACCTCCCTCCAGCCTGAAAAATATCCATTGACTGTTATTCTCTGCTTCCTATTATTCTGTCACTTTTTGTGTCCACCGTACCACTGTCTCTTTTATTCCATGAGCTATAATTCTTCCCACAAATCTGTTGTGTTGCATTGCATTGAATGCTCACTGAAAGTCAATGTACACTACATCAACGGCATTACCCTCATCAACCCTTTCTGTTACCTCCTTAAAAAATCCAGCAAGTCAGTTAAACACGATTTCCCCTTTAGAACTCCATACTGGTTCTTGCAAATCAGTCCATATTTTCCATGTGGCATTTAATTCAATCTGGAATAATTGATTCTTGAAGCTTGCCCACCAATGATGTTAAACTAACTGATCTGTAATTGCTGGGGCTATCCTTTTTGAACAAATGCATAAGATTTGTAATTCTCCAGTGCTCTGGCACCTTCAGCAAAGACTGGGAAATTATTGCCAGCTGCCCTGTAATTTATATTCTTACTTTAATACTTCCACCTTATCAATTTTGAACCCATCTAGGGACAAAGTTTGCTAGTCTGTCTCCATGGCCTGGGTAGCATCTATCTCCTTGGTAAAGACAAACAGCAAGTTTAGTTTTATTTTGAATAGGGTGTCAGTTACTGTTTCTCATTCTTTAAAAGCTCCTTCTTCACATTTAAACAGGTAATGGTAAGAGGGAGAAAACTGATACACATTGACCCAAAAACAAGATACTGTAAACATTCAGATAAAAGCAAGTTACTGCAGATGCTGGAATCTGAAACAAAATCAGTAAAAACTCAACAATCTCAGCAGGTCTGACAGCATCTGTGGAGAGAAAGGGAGCTAATGTTTCAAGTCTGGATGGCTTTGACAAAGAGTCATCCAGACAAAATATTTGCTCCCTTTTCTCTCCACAGATGCTGTCAGACCTGCTGAGATTGTCCAGTACATTATGGTACTGTAGACATTCCCTGTCTACCCAGCTTTATTTTGAAGTCAGCCCCTGAATTGTGTGGACACAGTTTCAGATTTCCACATTTGAGGAACAAACATTGAAATATTTGCTCCAGATCCACAGGGTTTCATCTGTTTAAAGCCACAAACAGGAAGGTCCAGTTTTCTCCTGAAGTTTCAGACAAATCAGCTTAAAATGACACAGAGTTTCAGCCAATGTGGGAGATTCCAGCTGATCCCCGCCCCTCACGCACTCCGACTGGTTGGAGGACCAGCTGCTCCCGTTCAGTCATCCAGGTCCGTCCCCTCTTTCTATTGGTCGGGGGCTGCCGTCAGTCAACCTGGCATTGTGATGCAGTGCATGCGCAATGTGGCTGCTATAGTTCGACATCAGTGCGCAGGCGCGGGAACGGAGTTTGGAGCATGCGCAATTCCAGTGTAGGCCTCGGGAAGGGACTCCTTTGTCCTGGAGAAGCGGAGTCAGCGTCAGGCGGTGGGTGGGAGGATCCGCAAACCCTTCAGAATCATTGTCAGCTCCCTGATTTGCAGCTGCCGGGAACAGGCCCAGGTTAACCCTCCTACTTCAGCGACTGGAGGATGGTTCACACCAGAGGAGGGGGACAGTAAATAAGAGCTGACACTTTGGACTCAAATCAATGAGGATTCTGATCTCTGGGAAGGAAGGAAACGCTGGGAGGTGGGCGGGGAGGATTCACAAACACCCGCTGGAGGCCCCAAACCCCCAATAGGAACCTGCAGGTCCCGAGTTTGCAGCTCCCGGGGCTTGTTTACTTCTTGTGTGCCCAAGTGAAGCGGGCATCAGGGTCCCAGTGACCAGGACAGAAAATGAGTGATTAATTGATTTTATTCTCACTTTGCAAAGAGGCTTGAGAACTGAACCCAGCCAGAGTGGAGGCAGGAGGTAAACTGTAAGGAAAATAATTGTGAAGGTGCTGTGCTGGGTTTGACGGGCTGACCAACTCTCATGGTGAAAATTAACGGTGGTGTTTGCCAGAGCTGTTGGAACATAGAAGCGGTAAGGAACATGGTTTTGTGCATTGATAAAGATCCAATTTATAGTACAGCCAGCATCCAGGCAGCATGCAGACTGGGACAGTGGACTCAGATACATTTCTGTAACATATGGGACTATTAAACACCCTGGGATTTGCATTCAGCACAGTGAGCAAGAGAGTGTATGGGAGTAGGATTTACTGTTTTGCAGGTACAAATGAGGAAAATATGTTGTATAGAAAATAGAATTGTATGTTCAGGATTTCTCTCTGTATAACGTTTTGTAAACTTCTTTTCCAGGGCACTAGAATGGGTGGATTTACAGACAGGAAGCTCAAACTGAATATCACAGCATGATCTGACAGAGTCACCGAGTCGCCACGGCCAGAATATCATTAGTCATTGAATTTGGAAGGAGCAATGTTTGTGTGTTCTGCCTGTGTGACACCATTTCAAACATCATTGTGACTGGAAAAGCATCAGGACACACACTGG